>NC_134082.1:172662037-172965068 GCF_000715075.1 Nicotiana tabacum | reverse complement strand
TGTCAAATCCGCGGTCAATTCGCGGTCCATCCGCGAACGGGGTGCTCGGAGCCAAATATTGCAAGGTCAATTGTGTAATTTCTAGGACGACTCTCCTTGACCTATAAGAAGCCCAGCTCGCCTAAAAAGAGGATCGAGGTTTTTGAAGTGTTTTTGAAGGCAAGAAACAAGACGGAAGATTCGGCATAGAGTTTTTACCTTTCTTCTTCTTGTTTTTATCATTGAGGATGAATTATATTATTATGATTGTGAAAACGATTATGCGTAGATAAACTCCTAATCTAGGATTTTGATGGAACCTCTTGGAGGATGATATTTCGCATTATGTTAGTACAAATTTGCCCTAATATTTTCTCTGTTTGTTCAACTATATTGTGATTGTTGTTGATTGAAGGGCCCTCAATGTTGTGCCTATTTATTATGTATTACTCGAGAGAGAGTGTATATTTAGGTAGTTGTTAAACAACATCACTTCTAACGTATATGAGGGATCAATACGGAGGGTTTAAAGGTGGGATTAGGGATAACAAAACCTTGGGAGCGATCTAAGTGAGCTGTAACTAAGGCCAGCTAGCGTAATTCGGGAGAATATGTCTAGTATATTGTTGTAATTACTCGGGAAAGAGTTACGACAGTCAGAGTGCTCATGATCGATAGAGAAACTTAGGCAAATTTATAGCAAATATAGCGGAAAGAATTCCGACAAGAGGGGAAATCAGAACCTTAGACCATTCTCACTCTTGCTTACAAACCGTTTATAGCTAATTCTTAATTACTGCATTTTATTTACATAATATTTAGTTAATAAACACCCAATTTGTTACTCAAATATCTTTGAAAATTGACATGAATTTCTGTGAGTCCAATAGCTGTGATTGATAGGTTAATTCCCTATGGGATTCGACTCCGGACTTGTTAACGGGAATATATTTGCAGCGACCGCTTTGTCCTTTTTATAAGGCATAGTTGGGCGTGATCAATACCTATAACTTTTGTTCCTAATTGCTTTCACGTTTACTTATATACTTGTCATGTTTCACTTTTCGAGAGTTAATTTGATTAAATTTTGAAGTTAAATTGGATTAAATTAATTTAATAATTTAAATTTAAAGTTAAATGTTCGAAACTATACCAAAAATATTATAATTTGCTTCTGATGACAATATGATGAAAACCTACATGTTAACCTATTAGTCAAAGCTCATGTAATTTGACATTTGAGAAGCGGAAGATGATAAAATTAATTTGAGACTGAAGGAGTAGCTTTTATTAAACAGGTTACTTAACTGCTACTTCCCCCGGTCCACAATAAGTGATAATTTTATCTTTGATATATCCATTAAGAAAATATTAACTCCTAAAGAAAAAAAAAGGTATATTCATTAAATTAAATTTAATTAATTGTTAATTTGACACATTGAAATATATAAATAAGGGCAGATTTAAAAAAATTAAAAATAAACTACTTCTTGATTATGTAAATGGACACTTATTTTGAACCAAAATAAAAAGATAAAATGGTCAATTATTGTGGACCGGATGGAGTATCAATTAAGTCAAACATTTCATGGATAGTTTCAACGCGTGACTTTAGAATTAGGACGCTTTCTAAATTAATAGGCCATTTGGCCAAACTTCCAAAATCGGCTTATTTTGAAAAGTGCGTTCTCAAAAGTACTTTTAAACAAAAAAATACTTTGGTGAGAAGTAGTTTGTGTTTGTCTTATTAATTAGAAAATCACTTTTGAGCAGCAATTAATGTTTGGCCAAACTTTTGAAAACTACTTCTAAGTATATTTTCTCAAAAGTTTCTCAGAAAAGTGTTTTTGGGGAGAAGCTATTTTTTTCTGCTTCTCCTCAAAAACAGTTTCTTCCTTATTTTTGGCCAAAAAAAGGTTGGCCAAACAGCCTATTAAGTCTAGAAACCCATAGTAGAGAAATAGAGATCGCTCCTTCACCTTTATCTGAACAAATGAGAATCGTTCAGTCGCACTTTGGACTACCACCTGGTCCGGTGGCTACCACTTTTACCAACGAGATATAGATTATAAGTGTAACATTTTAGTTAGGCTAAATTATAAGTTTTTGTATAAAATTTTGGTGACAAAACATATGGCAGATAAATTATAAGTTCTTACTTAAATGAGAAAATAAATGAGAAAACTAATAGAGCACAATGAATAAAACTTCTTATACTAACGCTCTTTTTTTAACCAAGAAAATCGTAACGAAAATAAATGCTGTAGGAAACGAAAATTTTGAGAAATATGAATTTCTCTCAGTTTAAAGGTTTAAAGAAGAAGAGGCTGGCTACATTTTTACACCAACTATTGTCAACAAAAATGATGTCTATATTTTTACCATATCACAACAGAGGCAATGTAATTACCAACCTGCAAGCGCGAACAGGTCAAAATCAAAAGGCGTCAGCCACGCAAAAGAAGAAATGAAAAGCAGGAAGCACCAAGAATTATGGCAAATATGACTAAGGCAAATCAAGAGAGGCAAATAAGATAGATATGTTCCATTAATCTTAATCACATAGAGCAACTGTAACACAATTTGCTTGCAACACTTTTCACGTAGAAGACTGCTAAATACAAACTGAACAGAGAGAGATCAACTTGAGAAGAAAAACACTGCCCTTTCAAGTCCTGGCAATCCTTTTGGAGCCTTGCAACTTGTCCATACATGTCATTCAATCGTCCCTGGAAGCTTTCTGGTCAATTACTACTATCAAACATGTACAAAAACATATTTCCTTTTTTTAACTAGTTGGCTGCTAAGAGTGGGAGACTTCGAAGAGTGGAACAAAAAAGAAAATACCAAGTACAGAGAATTAAAATGCACTGCAGCCCATTACTTTGTCCTCATCGACCAGGAGATGCCGCTTGTCCTGCTGGATTCCGCTTGAAGGGATGTAACTTGGATCCCTAAATATTTAGATGATCAACCAGTAAATTTTTCTAAGCATATACTTCACGTCATGTCACCGTGGGATGCAAAAAGATGCATGCCCATCTGCCTTTTTATATGGTCTGGTATCAACCTGTTTACGAGGTCTGGAGAGGCACCAGACAACTGAGACCAGGAAAATAAAGTTGGATGAGCAATGGTTTAAAATAGGTAAATACAGAATGTGCAACTCCGATTTTAGTATAGTTATATAATATTAATGCCCTTCAGCTGGGATCGGGAAGAATGAAGCACGAATGGTGTAATCTTTAGTTTTAAGAATAAACTTGTGAAAGATGTACCTCCTGCTTAAAATTGAACAGAGGCGGCAATGGGCGACCATTGGGAAGGCGTGCATTTGGTTCACGAAGCTCATCAAAGAAAGGATGAGCACATGCTTCAAGCTGCAAAATGAGAAACATATAATATATGAGATTTAGGAATTCATTGTTCAATAAACAAAGAGGAACCATATGTGACCGGGAGCACTGGTAACAGGTCAGTAAAAAGTAGCACAAGGAGATGTGGGAGCATAAAAAGGACCACTGAAATGGCCACCACAAATGGAGACATGCAAATCGTGCTACATATAAATCGTTGCATTAATGGAAGACAATCACATCAGGAAAAAGAAACTAAATTGAACTTACTGCAGTGCAACGTAGACTTGGTGAGTACTGCAGGAGTCGAGAAGCAAGGTCAATTGCTTCAGGAGGCATCCGTTTGTGGAAAACCTGAGATCAAGCACAACATAGTAAGTTAGCAGCAAATAGATAGATATACAAGAGCAAAGAAACAACAAAGGATTTATTTGCACTTTTGCCATTAACGCGGTTTGGTAAGAATAAAATAGTCATCCGGATGGGGATTGGGGAGTTCAAATCCACTAAAAAGCCAAACTCACTCAGTTATGATTTGAATATCTTTTACTTTTCAAAGATTTACTTGTGATTTCCAGATTTTGTTTCCTTACTATTCAATAGATATGCTGCCTAGCAGAATGAGTACCCATTAGGGAATTCCAATTTGATGTTATAGCTGCTTCAGCACACACTCATTAATCAAGGCAAACCCTAATAACTTATTTCTACACAAAATTATAACCAAACTCAAGAAATACCTTGCATCTGGTTTTCGTAGGTATTAATCTTTAAAACTCTGACCTCTCAATTAGTAGTTAAGCAGATTCTTCTAAGGCTTTCAAACCAAAATGGTTAGGGAGTAATGATTAATGAAAAAGTAGAAATCCATGCTTGAACATGTAATACGGATTCGAAAAGAGGATACCAAATAAATTCCAATTAATAAAGACAAAAATATAACCTCAGAGGTATCTAAATGGTTAAATTTCCAAAGTTCATCAACAAGCCAGCACGTATGTACTTTTGGAGAATGCTTAAACAAACTGGATGCTCCAAAGATGTTTTTCGTTTCTTTTTTTTTTTTGGGCAAATTATTAATTAAAACAAAAAGGACACCCTTGACAACTTGCTTAAGTTTCAGAACAAATTCAGCAGGAATGAGCTATGCTTCAAACAACAAACTGTTGCTCCACGTGAAAGCATACCTTATGCCAAGGGTGTGCTTTGATTTGTGGAAACCTGAAATCAGTATAGTTCGGATTCATACAGCGAATTTCCTCCCTTGTCGGTGTTCCAAGCACCTGTAAGAAGAAGCAAATGAAACCACATTCCGCTACAACATTTGCATCAGTTTACAGGAATTAATTACACGGCACCTTGATTATCTCAACAAGCTGGTCCACAGCATTTTCTCCGGGGAATAATGGCTGCAAAAAGATAATTGCAAATGTTGGTATAGAAATTGGAATAGTGCACCATAAGAGACTGAAGAGATTCCTCGAACTAGATGTAAGAATAGAAGTCTAAATCACTACAAACCTGGCCCAGAAGAAGCTCAGCAAGGACACAGCCAGCTGACCAGATATCAATTGAAGTAGTATACTCTGTTGCACCAAATATGAGTTCAGGAGCCCGATAAAACCGCGAGCAGATGTATGAGATGTTGGCCTCTCCTTTCACCTGAAAAATATTGTACTTTCCGTAAACACAGAAACCAACCACAACCACAAAATCGAGTGATCTCCAGACAAAATCGAGGAGCTTTCTGAAAATACGTAGCCCATGCCATAAGCTTACAAAAGCTAAAAGCAATGAATTCACAGTCAGTGAGAACCTAGCTAATGCTGCGTTTTTGAGCTACTGAAAAGGTGACAAAGCCATCAAAGGTACTTCTGGACAGGAATATAAACTTCCTCATGTGATTATAGTCCCCATTCCACCCCTCCAAAGAAGAAAAAAACCACCTTCTTAAGTTAAGATTATTATCAACCAAATCTGACTTAACAGTGTGTGGTCCTCTCACCAAGACAAGGAACAAACTCATAAATCTTTAGTAAGAAACTGATAATAGCTACAGAAATAAACTCTTACAATTTACACTCACCAGCACTTTTGCGCTTCCAAAATCACAGATCTTTACTTGGTGAGTAAGAGGGTCTACCTGCGAAAGCAAACAATGAAATAAGGAGATGAATGGGCCATAATTTGCTAGACAAATTTAGCAGCTAGAAAGATGCATTACCAAAACATTCTGAGGCTTCAAGTCCCTATGGCATACACCAGCAACAGTATGCATGTAAGCGAGCCCTCTAAATACCTGAACACGTATAAATCTTAGTATGGCTCAAAACTTAGGTACCACTTAGTATTGCTCAAAACTTAGGAAACAAAAGTACCACTCAGGAAAGAAATTCACTCACTTGATATGTGTAAAGCTTAACATAGATGAGTGGCATTCTCTGGTTCATATTGCTATAATGCTTTAGCACTCTATACATAGTTTCTGGAACATATTCCATGACTAAATTGAGAAAAAGCTCATCTTTGCTTGTAGTTGAATAGAAGCAATGCTTTAGGCAAACAACATTTGGGTGATCCAAAGTGCGCATAAGCTGCAGCTCACGATTCTTGTATCTACGGTCTTGCAGAACCTTCTTTATAGCCACAGTCTCCCCATTTTCCAGACATTTTGCCTTCACAAGAGAAGCATCATTCAAACAAAATGTAAAAACAAAAAAGATTAACAAAACTAGAAGATACATATTCACTTACCTGAAAGACAATTCCAAATGATCCAGTCCCCACAACACGTTCAGCCATGTAACTGACTGTCTGCTCCAAATAATAACGCAAGTCAAACAGATTTTCAATTTCGTGTAAGAAATCAGCTTACATATCCTCGTGATTGGATATGAGAAATGCAAATATGGAATAAAAAATAAGAAGGGTAAATTATTCGCATCCATCATTTATATAGTGTGTAATGCCAGAATTATTTTGATCATTTTTCTAGTGAAGAAGCATTACATATCAAAAAGACGAGAACTATGTCTAACTAATAAATTATGATTCTGATAAAGACATCTCTTCTACCTGCTTTGGCTCGCCATTCTTGCCCCCAATGGTTGTGGAAATTATATGACCAGTGACTGCATCATTCCCATCCATAACAGGAGCAGACATCTCCTACATTGCACATCAAAGATATCTCAGACCAGCATTTTCAATAACTAAGACACAACATATTAAACGAAAAAAGGGAAGACTACAACAGGCCAAAACTCTATCCTGGGGGCAAAAAGAAGCAAACAAACTTAGTACTATCATTCAGAAGCACTATCAAAAAATGCTTGGCAACTGTTAACAGATATTCTTTTGACTAGATATATTTTGTAAGATCAAAACTCAAGTATCTGAAAAGAAAAAAAGACATAAGCTAAGTGAACTCGGAAGGCTCGATCAAATACCTAATAGCAACAGATCTATAGAGAGCTAAAATCAGATCTATACCAACAAGAACAACAACTACTACGTCTCAGTCCCAAGCAAATTGGAGTCGGCTATATGAACCCTGTTACTCCATATAAACTCATCTAAGATCGGATCTATACCAACACATCCAAACAGATCTAAGACATTTACTATCACAGAAAAATTTCTCCAAAAACAAAATCCCCGTCAGGATAAAATAAAGCATCCTGAATATGAAAAAATCAAATATTTGCAACTGAGACTAAAAGGGTCCAAATTATAAATTTTAAGGTCCAGGGATACTAGACAAAGATTTCCTTTATTTCAGAATAAGATGAGCAAGAGCATGCAACAAAGAACCATTATCTTACTTTTAAAATCCCAGAACCTTTCTCAAGTAGAAACCAAAACTAAACCCAGATTTGCACTCAACAATAAATAAATAAATAAATAAATAAAAAGGAAAAAGAATTGCTAGTGCTACTACCTGAACTCAGATTGGCTAAAGAAAAGATCTTCACATAATACATACTGATTTCCAAGAATCAAGAAATCTCCAATAATACACAGTATTGTTTCCCAAAATGAAAACAGCTGTAACAAGTAAAGAAATGAACTTTTTCATTAAACAAGAAAAATCCATACCTTATCATCAGCCATAATTTCTCCAGCTCAAATTCAAAGAAAAATTGGAGGAGGAAAAAGAAGAAAAAGAATTTTTCTTGAGTTTTTTCTGCTTTGTTTAAGGTTCAAACATCATAATTGTTGGTTAGGTGGAGAGAGAGAGAGAGAGGAGAGAGAAAAAGGACCCATAAGTAAAACAGCCATGTGAATCCAGCTATTCCTTTTCTTCTTCCTTTTTCTTTCTGTCTCTCCTATTTTCTGTAATTTTGGTTTTAGCCCCTAGAGTTCTAAGTAATTGCGAATTTTCTCAATTAATTTGTGGAATTTTAGAGAAGAAAAAGATGAGTAGTGGGGTCATTGGAGGTGGACTGGAAAGCCGAATTTGACTCGCAAAACTAGATCCCGACACACTAATGTTCAGCCTAATGGCCTACTCCTCAAAAGACACTTTTTCTTTATTCTCCTACAGGCTACAGCCCTACTTCTGTATGTTTTAATGGATATTTGAGTTATTCATATAAAAATATATTTGATTTTTTATTTTTACAATATTTATTTATACTTTTAATATGTCGGACTCACTTAAATCTTATTTTAAAATAATTTAATGATTAAAACTAGGAGATTCATATTTCGGTTTGGATCAGTTTTTCCCTAAAAAGAAACCAAATCAAGTAAGTCAGCTTTTCAAATATTAGAACCAAACTAAACCAATTAAGATTCGATTTATGTCGGGTTTTGTCGGTTATTCGGTTTTTTGGTTATTTATCAATTTTTACTTAAATATGAGACATACACTACCAAACACATATTCCGGCAACTACATTTTCAACGTAACATTATCAAATCAATTGTCTTTTAAGAAATCTATCATTTATCAAGATATATTGATGATAATTGGATCAAATAATGGTGAATAATTTAAGGACTCAATTAAAAATAGATTATTTTTAACATGATATGGATTCTTATAATTAGCAAAAGAAAACTACTAATCAAACTAGAATGTAAAGGCAAAGAACTGTGCTAAAAGTGCAAACGATTAACAAGTACCATAAATTTTTAGAAACTTTGTACAAAAATATACATATATATAGGTGTAATAATAAATTTGAAATAACTACTTCTATAGTCGGTTTGGTTCGATTATTTTTTGATTAAAACCAAAACTAAACCAAATTTGATCGGTTTTTAAAATTCAAATTCAAAATCAAACCAAACTAAAAAGTATTGGGCTTTTTGGTTGGTTCGGTTCGGTTTTTGGCTTGGTTCGATTTTTCGGATTTTTATGAACACCCCTAATTAAAACCTAGTTCGCTTAAGGGATTGTTTGGTAAATGGGATAAAAATAATAGTCCTGAGATAAAGTTTGGCATTAACTTTATTTCATATTTGGTTTGAGGTATTAGCTAATTCCGAAATAATTTTTATACTAAAAAATGGTGGGATTAGCTATCCCATATAGAAGGTGGGATAACTAATCTCATGAAATATCCTCCCATTGTACCAAACGAACCAAGCTCTGATCATTACCATCACACAATTATAACCATGAGCCTTCACTCAACTTCCACTACCAACCAAGGTCATTGATCACCTTCACGTCGGCCACCTCCTGCTATGAAAATGAAGCACCTTATTTGCATTGTGATACGTTTTTGAGCAAAAATCATATAACTCTTTTGTCGAACTAATTATTGATAATAAAGAAGATAAATCTTAGCCAAACATAATTAATTCCAGATCTAAGCATATAAAGTGCGAAATAAAAGAAGAGTAAGAATGTATAAGCTTCATTAATGTGATAATCGGACATCAAACATGAGAGATGAGCTTACATCCAGAGCAGAGATGCATTATAATTATGGGAGCAAGGAATGGGGAGGGAGGTAATTGTTGATAAACAGGAGATTCCTCTCTCTTCTTCCATTGTGGTTGCTCTCTTACCCCCAAAAAATCCCCCTCTTTTCTGAGCTCTCTCCACACATATATATATATATAGTTCCTTTCCCTTTTATCCAATGGTTTTTGACTGGCATATCTTCTTACGATTGTACCTTTCATCGTCTTCTCGAATGCAACGCTTGTTCTATGATGTACGCTTCCAACGATTAAACCCCAACGATAGCTGAGGTGTTATTCACTATCTCGCCCCATGGGCATGATTACAGCTTGGTCGAACCCTTATCATTCCTATTGAGGACGACCACTACGGTCAAATTTTGCACATACAGTTAGTCTCTCCATCCGTCGAGGTCGCCTCTTAGCGGGCTCAACGGGCAGACTCTGTCGATTCGGAAGTTAGGAAAAATCTGAAATGTTTATGCCTTGAGCGAGGCCCTTAGGTCGAGGTGGCGACGTGACGCTTCAATGATACCATCAGACCGTTACGTCCGTTCGGAGTTGAATCATTGTATTGATTCGATGCATCATGAATAACCACTGTCATTATGGCGCACGTTTCAAGGAATCATATCGTTTCTCGTGCCCTATCAATTTTGATTGGCGGCCCTTAGGTTTCCCGCTCAGGACATTTATGTTCCTATAAATAGGGGAAAACACCATTCCATTGCTACGTTTTTCGACTTATCAGAAGAGTTGCAAATCTTTACCTTCTTTAATATTTCAAACTTCTGAGCTTATTCTCCTGTCAGTCAGAAATCGACGCCACCATCTTCTCTTTCCATTTCTCTTACTCATTTATTCCAATTAATCGAGACAAATGGCTGGTACTTCTTCCCAAATTGACAGACCCGCCGAAGCTCCGGTGCCGAAAAATGATGCACATATTCTTGGAGAAGGAGCGGAGGCGGCGGAAGATGAGGGGATTCCAATAGCGGCTGAAATATTGCCTTGTCTAGGGAAATTATGGAATGATTTTAACAGCCCCGCCGGATATGAACCGAATCCTGTGTCATCTACCATGGATGAAGCGACGATTGCAACGCTCAAGACGAAGTGGGGAATTCCGAATCATATTGAAATGTTACAAGCGACGGGGACGGACATTGTGCATATTTGCACCGCCCAGGGTACTGCGCATTCTACGTGCACCCTTTTGTCATTGGGTATACGCTTCCGCTCCCCTCCCTGGTGATAGATTTCTGCCGCTTCTATGAAGTGTGTCTGACTCAACTTTCACCATACGTATACAAACTCTTCCTCATGCTGCTCAAGTACTCAAAGCTCGCCGGTCAAGAGGTCACTTTGAGGCATATGCTTAATATCCCCCCCCCCCTTATTCGAGGCTCGATGATACATATGCTCCACCAAGGAACAAAGAGTTTGATGGTGAAGATGGACGACAAGGCTAATCGTCGTTTCTAGGAGAGTTATTTCTTCGTACAGACCGAGCACCTTGTGGCAGATCCAACAAAGTTTCCCGAGACGTGGAACTTTGCCCGTAAGTTTTCCTTTATTTAGTTTGTGACTTCTCTCGAGGTGGTGGCTGACCGTTTCTCTTTAGATGGCGTTGTTAATTTGTATGTGACCGTTTGTACGAAAATGAAGAGTTGAAATTTTAAATTTACTTTAATTATATTCTGAATTTTATTTGTATGTATAATTTATTTAGCTTGCAAACAATCAGAATCGTGTAGCTATTTAATACATATAGTGGAACATCCGACGATAGCTTAACGGATGAACTATCTATATATTGCCTAAAAATAAATAAATGGTGTAGTAACTCCATCAAGTAAAAATCAAACGAATAGGCCATCTAGTAGGAACTTGGTAGAAATATTGTTTAGTTAAATAATGTTGGTTAATTTCAGCATGTAAATGGTCTAGGATTAAAATTAGATTGCTAAGTTTTTTTTTTAATTTGACAAACTGAGAACATGCCTAGTATAATGTAACTAGGTAATAACATGTGAATAAGATGGCCCAAGTCTAGTTTTATGTTATACACGTTGGGCCTGGGCCCGCAGTGGCAACGGACTGTCCTGTTTGCATCATTTTCAGATTTTATGAATCATATTCGAAATCCATCTATAACAACTCAAGCATGTAAATAAATTAAGATATTTTCTCTTTTATTTTGTAGAGACAAATTTCAATAGAAAAATGTAGGCATTTTAGGACTGTCCTTTTAAAAATAAAATGAGATTAGTCTTGCCCAATAAAATGCACCAATTGCGGGGCCCTCAATAAATATTTAATTAAGTATTTAGAATTCGGGATGGACTGTTTAGTGAATTCCACGGTCTTACCCAGAAATAATAATACGCTAATCGCTTTAGGCACGATTTTAATAATAATACATTCTTAAACACGGGTGCGCATTTATGCGACCCAAATCCAAATCCCAAAACATTGAATAAAAATACGTTCCGGATCGCGGGTGCATTTTATGTGACGCAATCCAAAGACATGTTTTTAAACGATGTTCACATTCTTTTAAAAATATAATGATAAAAGCGGTAAAGAGTTAAAACTTGCACATGAGCGCATAATTGTATAAAATCAGATAAACATGCCGAATATGACAGTTGAGCGACCGTGCTAGAACCACGGAATTCGGGAATGCCTAACACCTTCTCCCGGGTTAACAGAATTCCTTATCCGGATTTCTGGTTTGCGGACTGTAATACAGAGTCATTCTTTTCCTCGATTCGGGATTAAAATAGGTGACTTGGGACACCCTAAATCTCCCAAGTGGCGACTCTGAAATAAACAAACAAATCCCGTTTCGATTGTCCTTTAATTGGAAAAAACTCCTGTACCCTCGCGGGGGCGGAAAAAGGAGGTGTGACAGTGTCTAAAATTGGCGGTGATGCCGACCCGGCCGTAGAGGCAAACCAGGAGGCGGAGGCTAACACGACGGCAGAGGCTTCGGCCATTGTGAACGATCAGCAGGCTATTGCGACGGGAGTTGGGGTCCCGTGGCCGCTGTTGCCATTTTGGGCGGGCCTTCATCATCCGGACCGAATCGAGCTTCTTCTTCAGCCGCAGAGAGGGGAGATGGTATCGTGGTCGATGACTACGAGTCTGATTCCGACCTCGATCCCGATGATGTTAGGATGTTCGGGAAGGGCTTTACCCGTACTATTTTAAGAACGGGAGGTCCCTCCCGTATACTTGAGATTCCATCGGAACTTAATCTTCTGTGGGACACAGAGGGTTTGGTGCCGCAGTTTGACCTTTTATGCTCCGTTGCAGAGTGCAAGGCTCTTCGGGACGTCAGTGACGTTGAGTTGATGCATGAAGTGGCTGCTATGGGCCTGAGGGTAAGTTTCTCCTCTTTATTTTTTTTTGTATTCCTTTTGTTTTTGGCGGCCTTGGCCTTTACCAACTCTTTTTTTTCTTTCAGTCCTACATGCTAGAGATCGAAAGTGCTCATAGGGCCGACACTCGGGCCAAGATTTTTCTGATGATGTTGCAAAAGTATCAATGCTACTGCAACAAGTGCCATGAGATGCATGAGCGGCTCAGGGCAAGCACCGACAATCAATCCCTCGGGGAGGAGCTGGAGAAAAGGGATCAGGAGCTGATGCAATTCATTCGCAGGAATAATGAGCGAGGAGATAGTTCGTGTAAAGGATGAAGAACTTGAGTTGGGAAAGGGGTTGCTGCAGAGTGTGAGCACCTTCAGGCGAAGGTGCTATCATTGCTATTCGAGCTTGATCAAAATGTCGTCAGAGTTGAGGCTTTGAGTACAGAATAGATGGGGAAGTTAGCCGAGCTGAAGAGGAAAGTGTCTGAGTTAGAGAAGTCTAGAGTGCTCGGGCGTCGGCCTCAGCAAGGGCGACGACGTTAGAGGACAATATCTGTGTCCTTCAATCCGAGCAGGAATCCGAGAGGGCGACGACCACGCTAAAGGAGGCGAGGCTTGAAGAACGTATTGGTGAAATTGACCGGGAAGCTTCAAACTTGGGAGATCGGGTCGCTGTACGCGAGTCTGAAAAAGCACAATTGTTGGCCCAAGTTGAATCTGCCTCTGCCGTTGTTCCTCGCCACTTGCATGAGCTTTGGGTTCATGCTGAGGCGCAACGAGACATATATAAGAGTTTGTGGGAGGCGGGCAATATTTCTGAGGCTGCTTATGAAGGAACCAGGACGAAGGCACGAGAGGCTCGTATCAACTACGGCTACGACCTTGCGACACTGGAGGCCGGCGAGGATGGTGATGTTGTGGAGGAATTTCTTGGAGATAGTGATGTGGAGAACGACGGTGATGACGCTGAGTGAAAAGTTGTTGCCTTAATTTTATTTTATTTTTTTGTATTGGGCCTGTTTTGGCCATGTGTAAGGTGCGATCGTTGCGTACGTGTATAAATAAAAGGGTTGTTTTGTCGTCCTACGTCTTTTTAATTTCTCTCACTTCCCCTTGCTTTACATTTTTTTGTTTTGGTGTAGTCCTTCGGATTTTCGTATGGTGAATCCCTGATTTCTCGTTTTAGGAAATCGTTTTTAACCGGACCGAGTAGGATCTCGTCGTGTGAGTTCGAATGGAGTTTCTTTGGATTTGCATATTTTGGCGAGATTAACTCTTGACTTGTCGCTTTTAGGTGGAATCATCTTTGATTCAAACGAGGTTGAATCGGATTCATTGTTTCGGACGAAGTCGGTTTCAACTTGAATCATTCGACGGGGATTGAGCTCACTTGCCGATTTAGGCGAAGTCTACTTTTTCATATGTATTCGAGCAAGGTCGAATTCTTCTTTTGGCAATGGCCCTTGGCCTTAGGGGTGTTATTTCAATCTAAGGTCGAAATATTAACCCGTTGTGATTCGAGCGAGGTCGAATTCTTCTTTTGGCGATGGCCTTTGGCCGTAGGGGTGTTATATTGAGCTAAGGTTGAAAATAAACCCGTTGTGATTCGAGCGAGGTTGAATTCTTCTTTTGGTGATGGCCCTTGGCTATAGGGGTGTTATTTCGAGCTAAGGTCGAAATATTTATCCGTTGTGATTCGAGCGAGGTTGAATTCCTCTTTTGTTGATGGCCCTTAGCCGTAGGGGTGTTATTTCGAGCTAAGGTTGAAATATTTACCCGTTGTGATTCGAGCGAGGTCGAATTCTTCTTTTGGTGATAGCCCTTGGCCGTAGGGGTGTTATTTCTAGCTAAGGTCAAAATATTTACCCGTTGTGATTCGAGCGAGGTCGAATTCTTCTTTGGCGATGGCCCTTGGCCGTAGGGGTGTTATTTTGAGCTAAGGTCAAAATATTTATCCGTTGTGATTCGAGCGAGGTCGAATTCTTCTTTTGGTGATGGACCTTGGCCGTAGGGGTGTTATTTCGAGCTAAGGTCGAAATATTTACCCGTTGTGATTCGAGCGAGGTCGAATTCTTCTTTTGGCGATGACCCTTGGCCGTAGAGGTGTTATTTTGAGCTAAGGTCGAAATATTAACCCGTTGTGATTCGAGCGAGGCCGAGTTCTTCTTTTGGAGATGGCCCTTGGCCGTAGGGGTGTTATTTCGAGCTAAGGTCGAAATATTAACCCGTTGTGTCTATCAGATTTTGGAGAATTTCACAGCTCACAGTTCTGTTTATGCGTATGTCGGAGTGGATCCTGGCGTACTCAGTTTTGTTTTTACTGGAGAATATTGGGTGTTCCCTAGGGGAGCCCCAGTTTTGCTTAGCCTTTGCGTTTCTTGGGTGAGTCCCAGTTTGCTCAATTTTGCTTGCATTGAAGAATTCGATGCATTTCCTATAATAGCATCCATGCTTCGCGTGAGTTGGGCCCACTTCACTTGCTGAAGTGTTGAAATTGAGTCCCGGTCCGATATCATTCAATTTGTACCCACAACGAGGGAAACTTGTCACACTTCATTTATGGACCATCCGATGCGTGGGGGAATATGAAAGTAGGGCAGGATGTGCCAATTCCTTCAAAGGACCACGCAACAAGCTGTCGTCCTCTCATAAATGGTAGGGATACATGTTAATATGTATAAGTAAAACGTGTCAAATGAGGATGTGATCACACCAGATGACCATGATATTGTTTTGAACGTGCACATGTCGTGCTAAACCTACACTACTGGCGAGATGGGTTTTTTTGCATAGATATTGGTTATAACTTCTACTTTTATGTGGCAGCTTAACCTAGATTAGTGCAGTTGTCTCGAAGGTTTATTTACTGCTCTTTCGAGTGGATGGTGGCATTTCACCTGTTCTAGATCCGAAGGAAACTAAAAAATTTAGCAAAGAAATCCCCACAGACAGCGCCAAATTATATGACTAAAAAAGTGTAAACCCCTTTTGTCGAACTAATTATTGATAATAAAGAAGGTAAATCTTAGCCAAACATAATTAATTCCAGATCCAAGCATATAAAGTGCGAAATAAAGGAAGAGTAAGAACGTATAAGATTCATTAATGTGACAATCGAATATCAAATATGAGATATGAGCTTACATCTAGAGTAGAGATGCATTATTATTATGGAAGCAAGGAAAGGGGAGGGAGGTAACTGTTGATAAACAGGGGATTCCTCTCTCTTCTTCCATTGAGGTTGCTCTCCTACCCCCAAAAAATCCCCCTCTTCTCTGAGCTCTCTCCACATATCTATAGTTCTTTTCCCTTTTATCCAATGGTCTTTGACCAACGTACTTTTTTACGACTGTACCTTTCGTCGTCTTGCTCGAACACAACGCTTGTTCTATGATGTACGCTTTTCGACGATTTGACCCCGACGATGGCCGAGGTGCTCTTCGCTATCTCACCCCATGGGCCTGATTACAGCTTGGTCGACCCCTTATTATTCCTCTTGAGGACGACCACTATGGTCAAATTTTGACCGATACAATACAAATAACGACTTGTTGAATAAAATAGAATATTTGTAATCTTTACAACTAAAATAAAATAGAATAATTGTAGCCTTTACAAGTAGATTTAAAAAAAATCAAATAACTCGTTGCAATTCAAGCAAATTTAACTACTCTTTAGACAAAGAGCAATTTCTTCGCTTCTTCCGCTTCCTTTCATGCCTTGCTGCCCAATTCACTTTATCTGCCCATTTGAAAATCATTATGGAGTAATAAACTCTGGTCCTATCTGCTTATCAAATTCATTGTTGGAAGGAACTTCCTGTAGTTATCATCTGAAAGGTTAAAACAAATGGAAAAGAATCACCAAATGAGTCCCATATATGATAGTAGGTAGTCAACTTATATTTATCAGGCTAATTGTGACATATGAGGGGGGAAGGGAATGCATTTTATGATCACATCGTCCACGTATACCTCAATCTCCTTGTGTATCATATCATGAAACATTGTGGTCATTGCTCTCATGTAAGTTGCTCCGGCGTTCTTCAAACCGAATGGCATTACCCGGTAGCAATAAGTTCCCCATGGTGTGATGAATGCCGTCTTTTCTGCATCTTCTTCATCCATTAGGATTTGATGATACCCGGCATAACAATCCACGAAAGATCCTATATCATGCTTGGCACAATTATCGATCAAAATATGGATATTGGGTAATGGGAAATTATCCTTCGGACTTGCTTTGTTGAGATTGCGGTAGTCGACGCATACTCTAATTTTGCCGTATTTCTTTGGCACAGGAACGATATTAGCTAACCAAATAGGATATCGAGTGACTCAAATGACCTTTGCTTCCAACTGTTTGGTGATTTCTTCCTTAATTCTCACACTCATATCAGGCTTGAATTTTCTCAGCCTCTGCTTGACAGGAGGCACCATTGGATCGGTGGGCAATTTGTGAACCACTAAATCAGTGCTCAGGCCCGGCATGTCGTCATATGACCATGCAAAAATATCTTTGAATTCTATGAGTGCTTTAATTAACTCTTCTCGGATCTTTGGTTCGAGATGGACACTTATTTTAGTTTCACGGATATTACTCGTGTCCCCTATATTGATGTCCTCGGTATCACTCAGGTTAGGTTTGGTTTTTTCCTCAAAGTGAATTAACTCTTTACTAATCTCTTCAAAAACCTCATCTTCATCATATTCTGATTCATAATCACAATATATTTCTTGAATTATTATTTCGGAACCAGATTGATTTTTAAGACTGGGCTGAGGATTCCTCATGCATGCCATATCACTAGAGCCAGCGTAAAAAGAACTGTACAGAAAAAGAAAAGGAAAAGAAAAATATCAGGAATGATAATGAAAAAGGAAACTGTATTTTATTGGATGATGAAAGATAACAAGGTTTGCACACTTCAAACAAACTGTAAGATAAGTATTGGGATTACAACCCTGAGGTAACCCAAACAAACTGAAGGAAACTCAAAAATAAACTACCAAGACTCCTTTCGAATGGGGAGAGGAGTGGCTTTCCAATTATTAAGCTTTGTTTCTGGCACAACGAATTGAACTTCTGCTTTGCTACAACCTTACCCGCTTTCCACCATATTCACATCGTCAAACAATTTCTTGAATCTTTCAATTAATTCCTCCTCAGGATTGACCAGGGATTTAGGAATTGTTGTTATCGGGCGATTTTTAGCACCGGTCTTAACAAAAGACTTTGATATATGTGGGATTGGTTTTGGAAGAACCCATGCCTTTTGTTTCAGCTTTCTGGCCTTTCTCACGTCGGTAACAGTGGGTATGAATCCCAAACCGAATGTTCCCCAGTTCTCGGGGAGAGATACTGGTTGTATAATTCCTTGCAAAGATGAGCCCAGACCTTTGCCGGGTATAAAACCATTTTTTAACATTTCATAGGCTACCATGACTGATGCAGAGGTTATCTTTGGATTCGGAAGGTACTTCCCCTCTGGAATTTTCTCTACCGACACTGTATCGGACATTTGGTATATCCATGGTCCCTGGTCATTTTCTATTCCCTCGACCGGTACAATGGCACTGCTATGAGCATTTAAACTTTCTTCCCCATGCACAACTATTTCTTGATGATCCCATTCAAACTTGACCGCCTGGTGTAGTGTTGACGGGACTGCTTTAGCAACATGGATCCATGGTCGACCCAACAACAAGTTGTAAGAAACAGATATGTCCAACACTTGAAATTCCATTGTGAATTCGACTGGCCCTATTGTTAGTTCCAACACTATGTCGCCAAATGAATCTCTACTTCCACCGTCAAACCCCCGTACGCAAATACTATTCTTCTGGATCCTCTCCTCTTTGATTTTCAATTTGCTTAAAGTGGAGAGAGGGCAGATGTTTGCACTTGACCCGTTGTCAACCAATACCCGGGTTACTACGGAGTTTTCACATTTCACGGTGAGGTAAAGAGCTCTGTTGTGCTCAGTACCTTCCACAGGCAATTCATCATCAGAAAATGTAATTCTGTTTGCCTCAAAGATTCTGTTGGCTATTCTTCCCAAATGATTTACAGAGATTTTTTCAGGAACATAAGCCTCATTCAGGATTTTCATCAAAACCAAACGGTGCTCCTCTGAATGAATCAGTAATGACAATAATGAAATTTGAGCGGGCGTCTTCTTCAGTTGATCCACAACAGAATAGTCATGGAGCTTCATTTTTCTTAAAAACTCTTCCGCTTCTTCTTCCGTCACAGCTCTTTTTATTGGGGTTGGATTATTTTTAGTTTTTCTTAACTCTTCGGGAGTAAAACATCTTCCCAAACGAGTCAAGCCTTGCACCTCACAGACTTCTTCCTTGACTTCTTTTTCCCTTGTACATTACAGTCACCCGTTCATAGTTCCATGGAATGGCCTTGTTGTTGTTCACTGGTAGCTGGGTTACAGGTTTGATAATAATAATCCGATCTGTACGGGCTCCTTCCACGACTACAATGGGTTTGCTGGCAACCCCTGGTACTATCACTTTCGGCCTTTCTTGCTTTGTGGCAACTTTGCTCGAAGATCCCTTCTCGACTACCACAGATGGTTCATCACCATTTCTGTTCTGCTTAGGTACCTGCTTCTCCTCTGTTAACTGCTTATCTAGCTTGGATTCATGAGACCTGATCATCATGACAGTTTGTGACGGCTTCTTTGTCTCCCCATCAGCTTGTACGATTTCTATCATATTGGCCTCCTAATGGGCCGGCATTGGATTTCTGTTGATATTGGGAGCTTCGGGGGTTTGAACCTCGATTTTATTAGTATCAATCAACTCTTGTATTGCATTTTTTAAATGCCAGCATTTTTCCGTATCGTGGCCTGGTGTACCGGAACAATACTCACAGCTAATGGTGTAGTCCTGATTCTTTGGAGGAGGATTGGGTAGCTTGGATTGTATTGGTCTTAGCATGTCCAGCTGTCTCAGCCTGTGGAACAGACTAGTGTAAGACTCTCCCAATGGAGTGTAGGTCTTCTTTTTCTGTTCCCTTTCTCCCCTGAATGCTGGCCTAGGCCTGAAACCTGGTCCGGGATAGGCTCGTGGGTAAGTACCTGGTATGGCAAGAGCACGCCAATTAGCGTGAACAGGTGGCTGATTGTATGCTTGTGCATGGTTAATGGAAAAATGAGGCTCCGAAGGGTGATAGTAGTGTTGGGATGAATTGTGGTGGTAAGTTGATTGGCGAGGTCGTTGTTGATTATAGTAAGGCGGTGAACCTCTGGGTCCCGACCAAATTCCTGAATCAACTACCGCTGCTTCCTCTCTCTTCTTTCTTCCGATTCCTCCTACCCCGCCTTGAATAGCTTGAGTAGTTGCCTTAATTGCTGAATAACTCATGATTTTATTTGTCTTGAGGCCTTCTTCCACCATACCTCCCATCTTCACTACTTCGTTGAATGGTTTCCCTACCGCTGAAACCAAATGGGCATAGTAAGTTGGTTCCAATGCTTGGAGGAAGTAGTCTACCATTTCACTCTCCTTCATAGGAGGATCCACTCTTGCTGCCTGTTCTCTCCACCGGAAGCCATACTCTCTGAAACTTTCATTGTGTTTTTTCTCAAATTTTGTCAAAGATAGTCGATCTGGGATGATTTCCAGATTGTATTGGAAATGGTATGCAAATGCCTGTGCCAGGTCATCCCAGGTGTACCATCTCCCATGGTCCTGGCGTGTATACCACTCCAAAGCTGATCCGCTTAAACTTTGACTGAAGTAAGCCATCAATAATTCGTCCTTTCCCCCAGCTCCTCGCATCTTGCTGCAGAAACCCCTTAAGTGGGCTACTGGGTCGCCGTGCCCATTGTATAGGTCAAATTTAGGCATCTTGAAACCAACTGGTAATTGTACATTTGGGAACAAGCACAGATCCTTGTATGCTACACTGACTTGCCCACCTAACCCTCGCATGTCTCGGAATGATTGTTCTAGACTTTTGACCTTCCTGAACATCTCTTCTTGTTCAGCATTTTTGACTGGCTTGTCAATTTCGGTTGGGAGGTCAAAACGAGGAGTAGTTGAATGGATTTCGGAGGCTTTGAGGGTGGGCTTCGGGGGGTAATATTGGTTGTCCTAGGCCTGGAATGTAGGCTCACTAGGAGATTTGTGGAGTGTAACTGTGGGAGGTGCCACAAAGATAGGAGTTACAGGTGGAGGAAAGTATGGAACTGGTTTAGGAGGGGGAGACTGCGGTGTCTGAGAGGTGGTGCCTTGGTAGTGTTGGTAAATGGGGAAATTTGGGGATAGATCAGTGGTAAGATTATCCTGAGTTTGGGCCATTGATGGAGCAGGGTTAGTTGGGTAAGATGGGGGTAACTTCCCTGTAGACCAGGCCTGGTACATCTCAGCCATTTGCTGCTTGAGTTTAAACATCTCTTCTTTCATTTTCCCGACATCCATCTCCTCTAGCTCAATACCTGTGTCAACATCTGGGATATACATACTTTCGGGTATTGGTCCTTTTGATCTCGTGTGATAATGATAATATGCCAGTAGACTCTTTAGAGAAACTAACTGCTTGAATTCTGGGAATGAGAAAACTTGTTAGTTTTGAGAGTTTAACACATATATAATTACACGTTGAGATGCAATGCTCCTAGACAAATAACCCATTTCTATTATGCATTTGCTCGGCTGCTTGTGTCATCCCAGTTTTTCTTGGTCTTTTATTGTTGCTCACTCTTATTTTATTTATTATATTCTTTATTGTGGTCGAATCTTATAGAGATTGCCTACGTATCATGTCCCCGCATGAATCAGACCTTGCGTAGTTCGGTCGTAAGGCAAACACTTTTATTCATTATACAAAGATGGAACAGACATTACATTTGAAAACCTTATAAGAAAATGGTTTGAAACACACACACTCAAATCAAAATAAAGATACCACTCTTAATATCTCTCAACATGCCCCACTTTCCACTTTTGTTGTCAATCATTGGATTATCTGCTCAATGTGGGGCTTGACCTGGATGATCTCCCAGCGTACAATACATCCTTTCCAACTCCATTGCTAGATGACGGGCAAAAATGGGTGCATGCTCTGTAAATCTTTCATAATCCATTCCTTGGCAGTTTACATAACTTTGAGAGGTGTAGACCGCCAGGTCGTGGATTTGTGCCCTGAAATCTTGGAGACGTTGGTCTTGGTTCTGCAATTGCTGCTGGCGAGTGGTGGCTATATCTCTGATACGGTCTTCACGATCTAGAGCTGATTCTAATAGAGCTCGGAGTCTGGCCTGCTCTAGTCTTGCCTGCGCTCTTTCTCTGTCGATGTCCGCTTGTTGATGTTCTTTGTTGTATCTTCTCGCCTCTTCCAGTTGTGCACGAAGTTGGTCTTCTGAACGTATCCAATGGTCTTTTTCCTTCTTGAATTGTGCCCTGTCTTCTTCGGATTGCCTTACTTGGCGTTCCTTATTAGATCTGGCTTCTTCGTTTAATTGTTGGATTCTTTCTTTTGCTTTGCTCAACGCCCTTTCGTTTTTAGCAAGAATGTAATCATAATCTTGCATTCTTTCAAAAATATTGGCGTTCTGGTACATCATCCACGCGAGACCGTTTCTCAAACCACCTTGCATATCCAGGATTTATCTCACCCCTTGTAGTGTCTGGGACTTGAGTATCACTTTTCAAGTATCGACATCCATTCCACATCTGCTGAATTAGAGCCTCGGGAATAGTGGCTTCAGGGTGTAATTCGATTACTTGCATACTCAAATCTTCATCATCAGGAACTACTTGGTGTCACACCTCCTTTTTCCGCGCCCGAGGGGGCGCAGGGGAGTTTTTCCAATTAAAGGACAATCGAGACGGGATTGGTTTATTAATTTCAGAGTCGCCACTTGGGAGATTTAGGGTGTCCCAAGTCACCAATTTTAATCCCGAATCGAGGAAATAATGACTCTATATTATAGTCTGCGTACCAGAAATCCGGATAAGGAATTCTGTTAACCTGGGAGAAGGTGTTAGGCATTCCCGGGTTCCGTGGTTCTAGCACGGTCGCTTAATTGTTATATTCGGCTTGATTATCTGATTTTATACAAGTATGAACTTATGTGCAAATTTTAACTTTTAACCGCTTTATTATTATTGTTTTTTACAAGAATGTGAACGTCGCTTAAAACACGTCTTTGGACTGCGTCACATGAAATGCACCCACAATCCGGAACGCATTTTATTTGATGTTTTGAGATTTGGATTTGGGTCGCATGAAATGCACACCCGAGTTTAAGAAAAATAAATTATTAAACGCGCGCCTAAAGAGACTATCGCGTTATTATTTTGCGGAGGCCGTAAAATTTGCTAAACGACCCTCCTGAATTCTAAGTAATTTTAAACAAGTATTTACTGAGGGCCCCGCAATTTGTATTTTTATTCGGCGAGGCTCATCTCATTCTTATTTTTTTAAAAGGAATTTGCAACGTCATGGAAATGCATCTCATACCACGTCACAGTCAATGTACCCGTGATTAAAGACACATTTCGATTTCATTGAGATTTAGATTTGGGTCACATAAATGTGCACCCGAATTTAGGAAAATTAAATTATTAAAGGCGCGCCTAGAGCAACTAGCGCATTATTATTTTGGGTAGGGCCGTGAAATTTGCTAACGGCCCGTCCCGGAATCTAAGTATTTAATATATACACTTAGAGGGCCCCGCAATTTGACCCTTTTATTTGGCGAGGCTCGTCTCATTTTACTTATTATTTTTTTATTATTTATTATTTATTTTTTATATATATTTTTTTTATATTATTATTATTTTTTTTTAAAAAAAACAAGGCTAAAATGACTACATTTCTTTGCTATTTCGCGAGGTCATGGATCGTAGATTAAACTTATTTGATGAAACGAGTATTTTTCCGCGGGATTAAATTACTACTATGATTTTAACACTGCTACTACATGTTCAAACAACTATTAAGACAAACATTGAGATAACAACAATCTGAGCGTGAAGAAACAAAATGCCGAATAACTACTTAACATGATGGAACAAAAGAAATACATTCCCGAACAAATTTCAATATCATACGGAGTTAATTAACAAGGAATAGCAACTTACAAACATCATGTGAATATGTCTCGCTCATTTGCATACTATTCGCATGAACTAGGATTGTATTTCAACAAACACATATATATATTACTAACATAAAACATGAAGGACACGGGCAGGGATACCTACTTGCGATCGACGTCCGGTGCGTTGGACCTGCGACGAAACCTCGGACAACAACCTCGACGTACCGAACCTCGACGGAAAACAGAAAACTCGGCACGGCGGGATCGCAGCGACCCACAACTGCTCGCGAAACGCAGTTACGACTGCTTGGAGGTTGATGACCTTGGACTGAAAATGGCGGACTGAAAATGGAGGACTTGACGACGGGGGGAAACTGTTGGTCGTGGTGTTGGGTTGTGGTGAGGAGCTGGTGGGTTCGGACGTGTGGGCGTAGGGTTTTTGTTCTACTTTCTTCAGGAAGAAGAAGCAGCTATGGAGGAGTGGTCATGGTCGACGGAGGGAAGGTGACACAGCAGCAGCAGCAGCAACAGCTGCTGCTCGACGGGGCCGGTGGTTCGCGCGTCGGGGGAAGCTGGTTCGGGTGGTTTTGACGATGGTTTTAGGGTGTAGGACTGGTTGGCTTGGACAGTGAGGGTTTGGGGCAGTAACGACGGAGATGAGTTGGTGGGTCTTTCGCGTGGTTTGTTGACGATGGCGGAGGAGGGGGTTCGACGATGGAGGTGGTTGTTTCGTCGTTGGTTGGAACTGGTTGGTTTTATGGAGGTGGACAGTGGAGGTGTGTCGGTGGGGTAGCTGTTTGGACAGGAGGAAGATGGTCCGTTGATGGAGTTTTTGCTTCTGCTTCTTCTTCTTGTTTAAGAAGAAGACGATGAACAGTAGTCCCGTAGGTTTTTTTTTTTTTTTTGCTTTCTTCTTTTTAAGAAGAAAGAGCTACAGTGGTCTCTTCTTCAAAATTCTCCAAAGTCCCTTCCCCCGTTTTTCTTCTGTTCCTCCTTTTAAAAGAGAAAGAAACCCATGCACAGTGGTCCCTCTCCAATTTTTTTAAAAAGTTTGTTTGTTGGTCCCCCCTTTCTTTTTGTTTGTCCGTGTTTCAATGCCCATAAAAATGAGCCCCACGCGTGGTGGGGTTCGAGGCATATGTCCCCCACGCGTGGTGGGGTTCCCCACGTGTCCTGGACACGGTTAATTATGGGTTAGGTCCGAAAATTAGGCCTAAAACCGGGTAGTTTGAACCCGAATATTATTCTTTTGCCCGGACCCGAGAAATAGAAACACGTTGCTTAACTAGTCCTATGTAAGCAAAATAACTACCAAAAATAAGACTAGTATTTAAACAAAACTATATCTTTTTTAAATATTTTTTCAAGGTTTAAAATAGCTACAAAATATTAATAAAACTATTTTTTTTTGTAATTTTCGTTTTAAAATATTAAGATAAAATATGAGGTAATATTTTTGTATTTTTTCAAAGTTAAAAATGCCTATAAAACTTTAATAGAATTATTATTTTTGTATTTTTTCGAAATTATATAAGGTACAAAAATAAAGTGCAATTTTTGTATTTTTCAAGTTTATGGGAAATACATAAACTAAAATTTATATATATATTTTTTGAAATTTTCTTTTTGCAACGAAATAAAGTAAAAAATAGTTAAAATAGCTCTATTAGTCCTAAATTAGATATTTTAAGCTAAGAGCGTAAAAATTCCCGGGGAGGGTCAAAAATCACGTGCTTACAGCTGCCCCTCTTTGACTGGAAACACGAAGAGTTTTCCGACAAAGAACGACTAGACGTGTTTTTGACCCGACCATTACTTGGACGGACTACACTTAAGGAAAGGGAGGGAGTGTGACCGAGCCCTGGTATCTGAGCTGCCTACATATCCTTGGTTATACAGGAATCAGGCCACGTGTAGTTCTGGAATGAGAGAGATAGTGAAGTGTACCGAGGTGAAGAGCCGATCGAGGTGCCGTTCCGTTGAGGTTCCGGTCCGCGGTCCTGTCATTACAACAAAAATGAAAACTGAAAAAGACTAACTAAGCCTATCAGCTACTAGTTACAAGGATTCCTATCTCTTAAGTCTTCTGAAACTTGGTCTTGAGTCTTGAATGGTGCTTCATACAGACTTTTGGACTTGAACCTTGATACTTGCTAGTTGTAGGCGCTAGTTCTTGAGCAGATCACATTTGTTCTCCACATCCGTGCTTCGGATTCATTCATTTTTCTCTTTTTCTTTTTCTTCTTTTTTTTTCTTTTTGTTTTTTTGTGACTAGCTTTTGTTGACCCTCTCAGACTGTTGACTCGCATTCTTGGGGCGAGATTCTTGTTGCTTCTATCTTGGATTGAGTGCTGGGGATTTTTGTTGTAATCCTTCTGCTCTCCAGTGGGTCACTGCTTGATTTTGAAAAATGTTTTCTCCGTTCTACAGGCGGGTCCCTGACAATCAAAACAAACAAAACAAACAAAATTTCCTAACCCAGTTTGTGCTGGGAAGGTTTGTGAGTCGTTAGCAAAATTGTAACTCACTTACACTACTGATGCAATGATGAGAGTGAACTAAAGACTAGGCTAGGATGTGCATCTCCCATGAGTAAAACCAAAACTCTTGCTAGCAAATGTGTCTGCTAAAAATAAAAACCTCAACGACTTAAACTAGAAAGTGTGTCTTCTATGGTTGAATCGGAATGAGCTAAACTAGGAAGTGCGTCTCCTAAGGGTGAAACTATTCTTAAGAAGTGCGTCTCCTATTGTGAAACTTGCTTAGGAAGTGCGTCTCCTATTGATGAAACTTGCTTTAGGAAGTGCGTCTCCTATGGTGAAACTTGCTTTAGGAAGTGCGTCTCCTATGGTGAAACTGACTTAGGAAGTGCGTCTCCTATGGGTGAAATGAACTTAGGAAGTGCGTCTCCTATGGTGAAACTGAACTTTAGGAAGTGCGTCTCCTATGGTGAAACTGAACTTTAGGAAGTGCGTCTCCTATGGTGAAACTGACTTAGGAAGTGCGTCTCCTATGGTGAAACTGAACTTTAGGAAGTGCGTCTCCTATGGTGAAACTGACTTAGGAAGTGCGTCTCCTATTGATGAAACTGACTTAGGAAGTGCGTCTCCTATGGGTGAAATGAACTTAGGAAGTGCGTCTCCTATGGTGAAACTGAACTTTAGGAAGTGCGTCTCCTATGGTGAAACTGACTTAGGAAGTGCGTCTCCTATTGATGAAACTTGCTTAGGAAGTGCGTCTCCTATTGGTGAAACTTGCTTTAGGAAGTGCGTCTCCTACTGGTAGAACTAAACTTAGGAAGTGCGTCTCCTGTGGGTGAAATGAATCTAGGAAGTGCGTCTCCTATTGATGAAACTTGTTCTTAGGAAGTGCGTCTCCTACTGGGTGAAACTATTCTTAGGAAGTGCGTCTCCTATTGGTGAAACTTGCTTAGGAAGTGCGTCTCCTATTGGTGAAACTTGCTTAGGAAGTGCGTCTCCTATTGGTGAAACTTGCTTAGGAAGTGCGTCTCCTATTGGTGAAACTGCTTAGGAAGTGCGTCTCCTATTGGGTGAAATAAACTTAGGAAGTGCGTCTCCTACTGGTGAAACTTTTTAGGAAGTGCGTCTCCTACTGGTACAATGGATTTAGGAAGTGCGTCTCCTACTGGTGAAACTTGCTTAGGAAGTGCGTCTCCTACTGGTGAAACTTATCTTAGGAAGTGCGTCTCCTACTGATAAAACTTGCTTAGGAAGTGCGTCTCCTACTGGTGAAACTTGCTTAGGAAGTGCGTCTCCTACTGGTGAAACTTGCTTAGGAAGTGCGTCTCCTACTGGTGAAACTTTCTTAGGAAGTGCGTCTCCTATGGGTAAAGGCGTGGAATGTATGCCTCTGTTATCTGGGCGGGCTCCCAATTTCAACACCTGAAATAAAAAAACTGAATGTATGCCTCTGTTATCTGGGCGGGCTCCCAATTTCAACACTTAAAATAAAAGACTGAATGTATGCCTCTGTTATCTGGGCGGGCTCCCAATTTCAACACTTAAAAATAAAAAAGACTGAATTTATGCCTCTGTTATCTGGGCGGGCTCCCAATTTCAACACTTGAAAGTAAAAAAAGACTGAAATGTATTCCTCTCGTTATACAGGTGGGCGCCTGGTTTCAACACTTAAAAGTAAAGACTGAATGTATTCCTCTCATTATACAGGTGGGCGCCTGGCTTCAACACTTAAAAGTAAAGACTGAATGTATTCCTCTCATTATTCAGGTGGGCGCCTGTTGGTAAAGATATGAAAAATGATATGCCCGCGTTATACTGGTGGGTGACCTAGAACAAAAATGAAAAGACAGAAAAGTATTCCAGCATTATACTGGTGGGTGACCTAGAACAAAAAATAAAAAGACAGAAATGTATTCCTCTCGTTATTCAGGTGGGCGCCTGTCTTCAAAACTTAAAATAAAAAGACTGAAACCAACATATCCTATTTGAGGGCGGATGAACCCGACATATCCTATTTGAGGGCGGATGAACCCGACAGATCCTATTTGAGGGCGGATGAACCCAACAGATCCTATTTGAGGGCGGATGAACCCGGCAGATCCTATTTGAGGGCGGATGAACCCAACATATCCTATTTGAGGGCGGATTAACCCGACAGATCCTATTTGAGGGCGGATTAACCCAACAGATCCTATTTGAGGGCGGATGAACCCGACATATCCTATTTGAGGGCGGCTGAACCCAACAGATCCTATTTGAGGGCGGATGAACCCAACATATCCTATTTGAGGGCGGATTAACCCAACAGATCCTATTTGAGGGCGGATGAACCCGACATATCCTATTTGAGGGCGGATGAACCCAACAGATCCTATTTGAGGGCGGATGAACCCAACATATCCTATTTGAGGGCGGATTAACCCAACAGATCCTATTTGAGGGCGGATGAACCCGAAAGATCCTATTTGAGGGCGGATGAACCCGACATATCCTATTTGAGGGCGGATTAACCCAACATATCCTATTTGAGGGCGGATGAACCCAACAGATCCTATTTGAGGGCGGATGAACCCGACAGATCCTATTTGAGGGCGGATAAACCCAACAGATCCTATTTGAGGGCGGATGAACCCAACAGATCCTATTTGAGGGCGGATGAACCCAACAGATCCTATTTGAGGGCGGATGAACCCAATAGATCCTATTTGAGGGAGGATGAACCCAAAATATCTTTAAGACTTGAAAATGTCTTACCTCGAATACTTGCTGGGGATTGGGATGAATTTTCCTTTTCTACCTTCCCCATTTTTTATTATTATTCTTTTTTTTTAATTCTTTTTTTTTTGTTTTGTTTTTGCATAGCTTCTTCCTTCAAAGACTACCTCCCTTGATTTACTTACCTGTTGGGTGGTAAAATGTTATCAGCTGAGGGTACCTGACTTCCAGAAAATTTTCTAAATGGAAGGAAAATTTTCTGCCCCAGTTTGATAATATCCCTTGTGGCATGCGCTTCTGCATCAATGCCATTTCCTTTACCTGTTTCAAATCAAACAAAATTTGTTAGTTTAAAACATGGTGGTTGGCTGTGATACTCCTGCTGGGATGGCTTTCCCTTTCCCCTTCCTTGCTCTGCGTTCAACAACTTGTTGGGGATGATCTTATGTGCTGGGGATAATCCCTTCCTGCTGGGGGATATCCCTCTTCTTTTGTGGCATAGCTTGGAAACTGGCATTTTCCCCGACCTTTCAGTCTAGTATGGATTTCGCCAAATCATGCTCACTGCTTTCCTTGCTTTGTTCATGGGCCTTGGCCTTGAGGCTTATAACTTTTGATAAAGGCAATGGTATCCCTCTTGACACTTGTCAATCCTTCTGTCAATTCCCTTTGCTGGGGATATCTTTTTGACACTGGCCTCGCGCTTGTTCCTCGCTGACTATACCATTTGGATATACTAGTCAGATCTCATCTTGGAAAGCTGATGGCATATTTTTGAAGTCATTTCATACTTGTTCTGACCGGACAGACTCTATTGGGGAAATTTTTTATGAAAGGAGAAAAATAACAGAAACAAAATAAAAGACAAAGGAAACGATGACTCTTTTACAAAAGAAACTATAAATAAAAACCTATCAAACGCAGATACCGACTCTAATGGCCATGACATGCGTATGTGGCCTATCCTCTACCGTCAATCATCTTTTCAAGATCTTCAATTGGCGATTCCCCATCTGATTCCCAATCTTATTCGACTTGCAGTGCCCGAAGGGTTTTCACTATCAAGTCTCTCTCATTTTTGGCTTTTCTCTTAGCTTTCATCGCCTTATGGTGCCTGTGAAGGTTTTCACCGATAAGACTCTCTCATTTGTATCACTTTTCAGCTGGGGATTTGGAGTGTCGCCGGTATGACTCTTTCTGCTGGAGATTAGAGTCCTTTCTACTGTGGAACAGAATGTTATATTCGCCGGTAAGACAACATTTGTCTGACTTGACATCTTTTGAAGACTGATCGGAAGGTCTTTCTTTGGACCGTAATGTGGGTTTTGGATAGGCTAGAAAGAAAGGGTATAAAAGGCTCAAAAATACATTAATTTTTTGGGTTATTAGTTACAACCTTCGGAATTAGATTTATTTACAACGACCGCAACCTCTGCCCCAGTTTCTTGCTTGGGGATATCTTAATTGTTTTTTTTTCATTTTTTTTTTCAAAACTATGACCGAGCCGTGAAGCGCCTACGTATCCTCTTTGAGGAATCAGGTCAAACGTAGTTCCCAATTCCTCTTTTTCATATGATTTTTTCTTTGTTATCAATTTTCTTTTCTTTTTTTCTTTTTTTTCGTTGTTGCTTTCTTTCTTTCTCTATTTTTTCTTCGTTGCTACTGATTCCGAACGAGGGGTATGAAAGAAAAATAAATAAGGCTCAAAGGGGTAACGAAGGATAAAGTGTTTGGGTAGCAGAACAAAATGCCTTCGTCATTCCAGTCTTCAAAACATGCCAAGTGCAAACAACACGATTTAAATTTGTAGTCTCTTCTGATGGTGCTGGACTTGACAATTATATTCAACATTTGTTTGTCACTTCTAACGCACCGTTGGGCGACACTCTAACTCCCATTGTCTTGAACAACCCTCATGCCAGCTTGGCGAATCTTGCTTTTAACGGTTTTCTTTGTGCTTAACTTGCCCCTAGTTCCACATGACTCGGGCCCTGAATAATCTCAAACCATTCTTATTTTCTTTAAATGGTCTGATCGCCTTTACAGGGTTTTATGATTAACTTTAAAGACTAGGCCCAAAGTGTGTGCGCATGTCATGTCACTAGAATCGGTGCTGAATAAAAATGACATAAGGACTAAACAAAAGATGACTGGATATAATATAAGACTGAATTTTTGCATTGGACTGAACAAATGGTTTTAAAAACAAAGCAAACCGGAATAAAATCCTAAATGACTTGGACAAAACTTAGACAAACCGCTATGACAAAACGGAAAGATAAGCGGAAAGATATTGACACAAAACAAATCCGAATTACAATCCTAATAATCCGAACAACGGAAATGACAACAAAATAGACCATCAAAGATCCTCCCCGGTTGACCCAAAATGGAGTGTCTTTCCAACTATCCAAGCACGGCATCTCCGGCTGACCCAAAATGGAGTATCTTCCAACTGCAAAGCATGACATTTTAGCCATTGAGCTCTATATCAACATTGCCAAGACCATCCCCAACTTCAGTATTATCAACATCAATCAACAAGTTCTCAAGATGATTCGCCTGCTCCCTGTCACTGTCGTCGATCACAATTGCCCCTTCCTGAATCGTTCTTTCGATTTCCTTTTTCAAAGAACGACAATCTTCAATGCTATGTCCTCAGACATTAGAGTGGTATATGCATCGTACAGCAGGATTGAACCCTTTTGCATATGGATCTGGAGTATAGCCAAGGAGCGGCTCAATCAGTCCTGAAAGCTTTAGCTTTTCGAACAAACTTGTGTAGGACTCCCCAATTGGCGTGAAATTGTTTCCTTGCCTTTGTTTTCCCCCATGCCCCTGTTTTCTAGGGTCGTTGGGTGCTTGGAAACGATGTGAAGGCAAGAATGCATTACGTGGTGCTGGGTCTCGCCAACCGGGGTGACCTGATGGTTGACCCTGCGACCGGACCTTGTTCGGAGGATAATATTGAGGCGGATTATATGGAGCTCGGGGGCAGGCTTGGGCATGATGGTCTGAAAAGAGTGGCTCTGATGGTGGATAGTAGGGTTGTGGAAGGTTGCATGGAGTGTGGGGCCTGGGCTGGTAGTGAGGGGAAGGACCTCTGAATTTGGACCCAGTACCTGCTTCGACTGATGCGACCTCGAGCGCACCTCCCGCGCCGCTCTGAATAGCCTGGGTCGTTGCCTTGAGCGCTGAGTAATTTAGGATTTTGTCAGACCTTAGGCCCTCCTCTATCATGACCCCTATCTTTACCACTTCATTGAAGGATTTCCCAACCGTTGTCACCAAGTGACCAAAGTAAGTTGGATCAAGTGTTTGCAAGAAGTAGTCCACCATTTCTCCCTCTTTCATGGGAGGATCAACTTTGGCCGCTTGTTCTCTCCAGCGGAAACCAAACTCACGAAAACTTTCCCCAGGTTTCTTTCCAGTCCTCAGCAATGTGAGACGGTCAGGGACTATCTCGAGATTGTATTGAAAATGACCTGCGAAAGCCTGCGCCAGATCATCCCAAGTATACCATCTGCTGGAATCCTGCCTGGTATACCATTCTAGTGCCGATCCACTCAGACTTTGGCCGAAATAAGCTATCAGCAGCTCATCTTTGCCACCTGCCCCTCTCATTTTGCTACAGAATCCCCGCAAATGCGCCATGGGATCACTGTGCCCTTCATATAAATCAAATTTAGGCATCTTGAACCCGGCCGGGAGTTGGACGTCCGGGAAAGGGCATAGATCTTTGTATGCTACGCTGATTTGATTGCCCAATCCGTGCAAGTTCCTGAAGGACTGCTCCAGGCTTTTGAACTTTCTCAACACTTCATCTTGTTCAGGAGCCTTAACTGGCTTCTCAACCTCTGCCGACATTTCTAAATGTGGATTGTAAGCTTGAGGCTCGGGTGCATGGAATGTAGGCTCAGGGGGATAGTATTGTGTATCGTGAGCCTGAAACAATGACTCACTGGTCGTTCTCTGCAAAGGGGCTGATGTAGGTCCCACAAAAGTCGGAATATCGGGTGTGGGGAGAGGTTGATGGGGTGGTGGAGCCTGGGAATCATGAGGGCTTCTTTCTTGATGGTAACGGGGATTTGGGAGGCTTGTTGAAGGGCCGGAGTGAGGGTATTCCGGCATGTGCCCCAATGGCTCAGGGCTCTTTTGTGCTTTGTCTAGAGCTACCTGCATTGCATTCATATCTAGTCCCATCCTTTCTATCTTTCCCATCGCTTCCTTTAACAACTGGCTCATCGGCCTTTCTTCCTCGGTACTATTCTCTGAAGTAGCCATGCTTGTTGTTATCGGTCCTTTGGATATAGTTTGGTAAGGGTGTGTTGCCAGAATTCTTTAACAACTAGTTGTTTGAGATTCGGAAAACAACAAACTTGTTAGCGTTTAGAGTTTAACAGATTTGACAACAACACATTGAGGATGCAATGCCCCTAGGCAGTTAACCGTTTCTAACATGCTTTGCTTTAAACAACATGCGTCACCCCGACTTGTTTATTTGCCCCTTTGAAGTACTTTGGGAACCCCTGTATTTATTTTTGTATTTCCTTTTTCTTTCGATCTTTTTTCTTTTCTCTTTTTCGATTTTTTTTTCATTTTTCCTTTTTCTTCTTTTTGTTGTGGTCGAATCTTATGGAGATTACCTACGTATCATGACCCCGCATGAATCAGACCTTGCGTAGTTCGGCCCAATAAAAGATAAACAACAGTAAACATTTTTCAATTTTCATATTAGAACAAACTGGGTTTCAAGGATTTAAAGATGACCCGCAAACTTGAAAATCAAACAAACTGCATGTTCTAATCAAAAGATTGGCAGAAAAAAAAACAAGATTCCAGCTCCCTTTCTCTGTTCGACAAATGCAACCAAATGGTTATTTTTGCAAATGTGGCCCCTTCCAAATTTCACATGAATTTTGAGGCCGGGGAGGAGTATTTTGACACTTTACAAACTTGTCCATTCTTTTACGAAAATAACCTTTCGACAACTGAAAGATACTCTAAGGCTATTTTGGCAAGAACGGTTTAAGACGCGGCCGAAGCTGGCTCGGCTTATTATGACAAATTTTGAACGGTATTCACTTGACCGTCGACTCTTTATTTTTTTTTTCAAATTATGATAAAACTTGGTGTTGCAAAACACGGCCCTTCAGCGTCTCGGGGACGAAGCTTTTTTAAGGCTGTGTGGGTCAACTGGACCAAAATCCTAAACATGACCCAAAGGTGGCTGTTTATGTAAAGTCAGCCTTCCGGCGTCCCTTTCGGGAACATTTGGCTATTTATGACAAAGCAGAATCACCTGGCTTATTTATGACTCCTAAAATTTGACATATTTGTTTTTGCTATTTTTTTTGTAAAAAGGGGGAAGTTACATCACTAGACTTATTTACGACAAAATTAAAAATCTTTGACACATTTTTTTATTTTTTATTTTATATTTGTTTTTGGCTTTTTTAGCAAAAGGTGGGGTTGGACCCGATGAGGGTTGCCTACATATCTCACATCCGGTGAGAATCAAACTCGCGTAGTTCGGGCAAATAAACTGTTTTTGAGAGGACCCTTTTCCATTTTCTATATATATTTTTTTCTTTATTATTTTCACAACAAACAAATAGACTATTATTCTATTATTTTTTTCGTTTATAACAAACAAACGAATTAACGAAAAACATAAAACATTCCTTCTTTTTGAGAAGGTGGGGTTGGACCCGATGAGGGTTGCCTACGTATCTCACATCCGGTGAGAATCAAACCCGCGTAGTTCGGTCGAATGAGAATAAGTAGGCAAATAAGAATAAGTAGATGAACTAACTTTTTTTTGAATTTGCGAAGGAAGGCAAATAAAAGAAGCAAGGAAGTATTTTTTTTGATTGATTTTCTTTTAAAAGAAAGACTTCTAAGATATTTTTTGAATTTTCATTTGCTCTTTTTTTTTCTTTATTCTAAAGAAGAAGAAGAAAAATATTTTTCGGAATTTTGCTTTTAATAAAAGGAATGCTTCTCAAAAATGTTTTTTTTTTGGATTTTGAATTTTCTTTTCAATTTTGAAAAAGAATCAAAATATTTTCGGATTTTTTTTATTATATATACATGTTTTTTTTTTAAAACAATTAGAAAGAATTTCTAAAGAAATCAATAATGGAAAGTATTTTTGGATTATTGTAATTTCAGCATTTTCATAAACAAGTAAATAAACATATTTATTTTAAAAAAAACAAGACCCTTTTTTTTTTACTTTTTTTTTATGGCAAGACAAACTATTTTTTTTGAAAAACAAAACCAAACAATGATGATTTTTTCTACTTTTCCTTTGTTGTTAATAAAACTAACTAATAAGACATATATTTTCCTTATTTTCTCAAAAATTCGGCAGAGTTCCGACACTACTTGGACATTTGTTTTTTTCACATTTATAAACTGTTATTTTTTCCTCTTTTCCACTATTTCTAACTTGTGGATGATGATGAAAACATACAAAATCTTTTTTTTTTGAATTTTTCAACGTTTTTTTATATATACATATATACATATATATTTTATTTTTTATATTTATTATATTTTCAAAAATGTGGCATGGGGGACATAGGGAATTTCAAGATTTCTTGGGTTCCGCAAATGTTCCCCATGTGCTTTTCCCAAAATGAAGCGTGGGAGACATAGTGGATTTCCAAGGCTTCTTGGATTCCACAAATGTTCCCCATGTGCTTTCCCAAAAAGCAAGCGTGGGGGACATAGGGAATTCCAAGAATTCTTGGATTCCACAAATGTTCCCCATGCTTTGATTAAAATAACATCATGCTGGAAAAACGTGCGGCCTTCTTATTTAAATGTGATCAACCTAACAAGGTGTGTTATTTGTCCGCAACTATTATTGGTCCGCCAAACGACCCATTCACCCTTGAATAAATACAACATGTAGCACTTAGGATGTCAAAAGATGGTCTATTATTTTCAGGTTGCTTGTCCTAGACGGACTCAACCCCTGTGTTGAGTCCCCTAAGTCAAATGCACATGATGCAAATAAACGTTCCTACTAGGGATCCGGCATGAAGCTGAGTTATTCTAAGTTGATAACCTGGGTATTTGTTCTAGACCTGGCTTACCCGAGCGGACAACTCGAGCCAAGGATGGGAGCTGTGTACCGGTAACCAAAAGGCCATCCGATTTTGCAACTCCACCGAATCCTCGTTCTATTTTGGTATATGACACTAACAGAAAGAAGCCACGACCAGCGTGCACTCCTCAAGAGAGAGAAGAGAGGGGTTTCGGCACAGTTTGTATATACAGTCCAAATAATATCAAAGCAGTAAAAGCAGCATTTAGCACATTAGGCTCAAACACGTAAAAAAACCAGATAATAAATAAAGCCAAATAATAACAATTATTTCAAGCAAGAATTCTTAACCCTGAACCAGTGGTTCTGGGCCTGATCCCCAGCAGAGTCGCCAGAGCTGTCACACCTCCTTTTTCCGCGCCCGAGGGGGCGCATGGGAGTTTTTCCAATTAAAGGACAATCGAGACGAGATTGGTTTATTAATTTCAGAGTCGCCACTTGGGAGATTTAGGGTGTCCCAAGTCACCAATTTTAATCCCGAATCGAGGAAATAATGACTCTATATTATAGTCTGCGTACCAAAAATCCGGATAAGGAATTCTGTTAACCTGGGAGAAGGTGTTAGGCATTCCCGGGTTCCGTGGTTCTAGCACGGTCGCTTAATTGTTATATTCGGCTTGATTATCTGATTTTATACAAGTATGAACTTATGTGCAAATTTTAACTTTTAACCGCTTTATTATTATTGTTTTTTACAAGAATGTGAACGTCGCTTAAAACACGTCTTTGGACTGCGTCACATGAAATGCACCCACAATCCGGAACGCATTTTATTTGATGTTTTGAGATTTGGATTTGGGTCGCATGAAATGCACACCCGAGTTTAAGAAAAATAAATTATTAAACGCGCGCCTAAAGAGACTATCGCGTTATTATTTTGCGGAGGCCGTGAAATTCGCTAAACGACCCTCCTGAATTCTAAGTAATTTTAAACAAGTATTTACTGAGGGCCCCGCAATTTGTATTTTTATTCGGCGAGGCTCATCTCATTCTTATTTTTTTTAAAAGGAATTTGCAACGTCATGGAAATGCATCTTATACCACGTCACAATCAATGTACCCGTGATTAAAGACACATTTCGATTTCGTTGAGATTTAGATTTGGGTCACATAAATGTGCACCCGAATTTAGGAAAATTAAATTATTAAAGGCGCGCCTAGAGCAACTAGCGCATTATTATTTTGGGTAGGGCCGTGAAATTTGCTAACGGCCCGTCCCGGAATCTAAGTATTTAATATATACACTTAGAGGGCCCCGCAATTTGTCCCTTTTATTTGGCGAGGCTCGTCTCATTTTACTTATTATTTTTTTTATTATTATTTATTTTTATTTTTATATTTTTAGAGGGATGCCATTTTTATGTCTTTAACAGTACTAAACCTTATAGACTACATTTCTTTGCTATTTCGCGAGGTCATGGATCGTAGATTAAACTTATTTGATGAAACGAGTATTTTTCCGCGGGATTAAATTACTACTATGATTTTAACACTGCTACTACATGTTCAAACAACTATTAAGACAAACATTGAGATAACAACAATCTGAGCGTGAAGAAACAAAATGCCGAATAACTACTTAACATGATGGAACAAAAGAAATACATTCCCGAACAAATTTCAATATCATACGGAGTTAATTAACAAGGAATAGCAACTTACAAACATCATGTGAATATGTCTCGCTCATTTGCATACTATTCGCATGAACTAGGATTGTATTTCAACAAACACATATATATATTACTAACATAAAACATGAAGGACACGGGCAGGGATACCTACTTGCGATCGACGTCCGGTGCGTTGGACCTGCGACGAAACCTCGGACAACAACCTCGACGTACCGAACCTCGACGAAAAACAGAAAACTCGGCACGGCGGGATCGCAGCGACCCACAACTGCTCGCGAAACGCAGTTACGACTGCTTGGAGGTTGATGACCTTGGACTGAAAATGGCGGACTGAAAATGGAGGACTTGACGACGGGGGGAAACTGTTGGTCGTGGTGTTGGGTTGTGGTGAGGAGCTGGTGGGTTCGGACGTGTGGGCGTAGGGTTTTTGTTCTACTTTCTTCAGGAAGAAGAAGCAGCTATGGAGGAGTGGTCATGGTCGACGGAGGGAAGGTGACACAGCAGCAGCAGCAGCAACAGCTGCTGCTCGACGGGGCCGGTGGTTCGCGCGTCGGGGGAAGCTGGTTCGGGTGGTTTTGACGATGGTTTTAGGGTGTAGGACTGGTTGGCTTGGACAGTGAGGGTTTGGGGCAGTAACGACGGAGATGAGTTGGTGGGTCTTTCGCGTGGTTTGTTGACGATGGCGGAGGAGGGGGTTCGACGATGGAGGTGGTTGTTTCGTCGTTGGTTGGAACTGGTTGGTTTTATGGAGGTGGACAGTGGAGGTGTGTCGGTGGGGTAGCTGTTTGGACAGGAGGAAGATGGTCCGTTGATGGAGTTTTTGCTTCTGCTTCTTCTTCTTGTTTAAGAAGAAGACGATGAACAGTAGTCCCGTAGGTTTTTTTTTTTTTTTTTTTTTTGCTTTCTTCTTTTTAAGAAGAAAGAGCTACAGTGGTCTCTTCTTCAAAATTCTCCAAAGTCCCTTCCCCCGTTTTTCTTCTGTTCCTCCTTTTAAAAGAGAAAGAAACCCATGCACAGTGGTCCCTCTCCAATTTTTTTAAAAAGTTTGTTTGTTGGTCCCCCCTTTCTTTTTGTTTGTCCGTGTTTCAATGCCCATAAAAATGATCCCCACGCGTGGTGGGGTTCGAGGCATATGTCCCCCACGCGTGGTGGGGTTCCCCACGTGTCCTGGACACGGTTAATTATGGGTTAGGTCCGAAAATTAGGCCTAAAACCGGGTAGTTTGAACCCGAATATTATTCTTTTGCCCGGACCCGAGAAATAGAAACACGTTGCTTAACTAGTCCTATGTAAGCAAAATAACTACCAAAAATAAGACTAGTATTTAAACAAAACTATATCTTTTTTAAATATTTTTTCAAGGTTTAAAATAGCTACAAAATATTAATAAAACTATTTTTTTTTGTAATTTTCGTTTTAAAATATTAAGATAAAATATGAGGTAATATTTTTGTATTTTTTCAAAGTTAAAAATGCCTATAAAACTTTAATAGAATTATTATTTTTGTATTTTTTCGAAATTATATAAGGTACAAAAATAAAGTGCAATTTTTGTATTTTTCAAGTTTATGGGAAATACATAAACTAAAATTTATATATATATTTTTTGAAATTTTCTTTTTGCAACGAAATAAAGTAAAAAATAGTTAAAATAGCTCTATTAGTCCTAAATTAGATATTTTAAGCTAAGAGCGTAAAAATTCCCGGGGAGGGTCAAAAATCACGTGCTTACACTTGGTATCTCCCTAGTTGTCTTAGAACTCTTAGTGGCGCATATGGCTGGATGCTTCTCAATCCCAATAGTAGCAAATAACTATTTGAGGTTGACATGTGTATCACTTCCCTCATCGGGAGCCATCCCAAAGTCCACTCAATTTGATTTGCCGCTAAAGCCCTTAGATGAGATACCAATGCTTCTATCCCTTCTAGGGACTTATAATCTTTTATTCTTTCCTCATAACTCTCGATGCAATTATCATTGCTTGGCCCATACTGTATGATCTTGGGCTGTTGTTGGAGATGTTCAATCACCCACATTTGCAACAAAATTTTGCATCCTTCGAAGACTTTTGCTCCTGATTTACATAAAGTCAACGCCCGATAAATGTCTGAGAGAATGATTGGGACAAGGGTGTGATTTTCCTTGGTGGTGAGGACCTGCACAACTTTCGCGGTGCGAATATCAATTGTTCGCTCTTTGTTTGGGAAGACCATGATTCCTAGAAAAGCCACTATGAAGGCGAAGCGACGGTGAATCTGCCAGGTGTCTTTGTTTTGCTTGTTAGTAAGGCCTTTCTCGTGAATTTCAAATCCATCTGGCTTTCCGAACCTTGAATACAAGAAGCTGAAAGAACAACATCCGTTGATGACATTACTTTTCCTGATTTGATTACTGATGTTCAGAAGACCGAAAAATCGATGTACCGAGGGAGCCTTTGTGAATATCAGGTTTTGATTTCTTAGACTTCCGTCAAAACCAGCATATCCAGCTATCTCCTCTAATGTAGGAGTAAGCTCGAAATCAGAGAAACGAAAGACATTGTGAACAGGGTCCCAAAAAGTTACTAACGCCGCAATCAGATCATCACGTGGTTTAACTTTCATAATATCCGTGAGATTTCCCAAATGCTTGACGACCCATTTTTGACCATCTTCGCCTAATTCATACCACCACATTTGAAGCTGAAATAGAAACTCGTCTGTATTCGTGGATGGGGGGTTTTGTGTGGTGCTCATTTTGTATCTGAAATTTAATTTTAATAAAATCAAGACTCATTTTGAAAATATACACTAAAAAAATCATTTTCAAATTTTTATTTATTTATTAAACACTTTTTATTTCAAGATTTAAAACTATTTTTGGGAATTTCTTAAAAATAACCCATTTTATTCCTCGGCTCTCAAAAATATTTTCAATTAAGCTGGTCAACAAGCAAATCCGAGGCAAATGAATGCACAGGTAGCAAGTAGGATGCATCAAGATGGTCTTTTTATTTCGGGTTCACCTGTCCTAGACAGACCTAACCCCTGTGTTGAGTCTCCAAGGCCAAATGTACATGATGCAAATAGACGTTCCTACTAGGGATCCGGTACATGGCTGAGTTATTCTAGGTGAAAAACCTGAGGCATATTGTTCTAAACCTGGCTCACCCAAATGGACAGTTTGAGCCGAAGTGGGGGCAACGTACCGGGAGCACGAAAGTCTACCCGGCCTAGTTACTTGTCCCAACTTCGTCTTATTTGGTATGACTTTAATAGAAAGGTGGGCCACGCGCACGTGTGCACCATAAATTTAGAAGACTCAGAAAGAAGGGGGTTTCGTAGCAGTTGTATATATTCACAATTCAAATAATATTAAAGCGGTAAAAAGCAACATTTAGCATATTAAACATAAACGTGTGAAAATCATATAATAAATAAAGCCAACTATAACAGTTATTTTAAGCTCGAATTCTTTAAACCCTGAACCAATGGTTCTGGGTTACAGTTTTCCCGAGAAGAAAAACTTAATTCCCCAGCAGAGTCGCCAGAGCTGTCGCACCTCCTTTTTACCGCCCCACGAGGGCGTAAGGAGTTTTCTCCAATTGAAGGACAGTCGAAACGGGATTTGTTTATTTGTTTCAGAGTCGCCACCTGGGAATTTTAAGGCGTCCCAAGTCACCAGTTTTAATCCCTGAATCGAGGAGAATATGACTCTGTTTGTTATTCTGCGAACCAGAAATCCTGAGTAAGGAATTCTGTTAATCCGAAAGAAGGTGTTAGGCATTTCCGAATTCCGTGGTTCTAGCACGGTCGCTTAACTGTTCTTATTCTTGGCTCAATTATCTTGATTTACTAAATACCTTTTTTTTACCTGATTTTATTACCGCTTTTGTTTAGATTGTTTACAATTATATAAACGAATCACGCATACGTATATTCGTATTATATACCTTTTATAATCATAGAGAATCGTGCCACGCATACGTGTTCACAAAAAGGTTGATAATATTTTTTATATTTTTATTATAAAAAAATCATACGTTCGAAATTAGAAATAAAATTAAGAACATCGTCGCCCTTGTATGATTAAACAGTGAACTGCATATCTCGGGTTATATGAAATTATTTTAACATCCTCGGAGAACCTCTTTTTTTTTATTAAAATATTGCTCGAATTTGCGCGAACGCATAATCTGAATTGCTTTTAAAAATATAATCAGGTTACGCGAACGCATCCCCAATCACGCAAAATATTCTTAATGGTATTATGGATTTTTCACAAATTGTTTATTACACCCACACATTTTTTATGTGAAAATCATGAGAAATCCCCATTTGAGATGCCCTTAAATTCTTTGAAAAGAATTCACAATTTATTAAATGTTGACCGCTGATTATATTTTTATATGTGAATTATATTCTTCCGAGCCATTCAAATTTTAGGAGTAAAAATAAACAAAGTGTGATTAATACTACCATTTTTCTCGTAAATATAATATATGTATACCCAAAAAGTGAATTGTGTATGAAACTAAAAAAATTGATTTATGAAAGGAAGAGATGTTTTCGAAGAATTTTCATTATTTTATTTGTAACGAATGCTATATTACATTCTTAAAATTGTTACAATTTATAAGCCTAATCTCCTTCCACATCACTTGTTCTTAATCCGATATGCATGATTATTTTAGTTAATTCTGCTTATGATTGAGTTTGGGATGTACATAATCGAAACGATTTTTATTCTCAACCTATGCGAACTATTCACTAACTTTACACGTAAAAAAAATTGTTGACTTATTGTTTACATTATTTTTTAAAGAAATGAGGTGATTGCATTCAAATAACTAGGCCATTTGTTATTAAGAAAAGAACTAATCTACCTGTTGTCTTTAATAAGACGATATCATATATAACATGAATATACCCCTACACCATTCACCATATTCCAACATTGTGAACCTAACGGATTTTATCAATGCATCTTTCGACTATTGATTATAAACATAACCATTATTACGCCATATATGAACAAAATGCAACCAACATCATCTAGTCTTAAACCACAACCAAATAATTAACAAAATATGCTAACAATGTATTTTCTTGACATTTCCATACTATCCTGTACCTAACTAACAATGTCACAAGACTTAATTAATGGCCAACTTTATGCCATGTTCCCTATCTTGACAATTCAGATATAACTATACTAATGAGATTTCGAAATGGATAACATTATTACAAAGCTTTTATACGAATTTCAAAATAAGATAATTAACTTATAGCCATCGTGTCGAACTCACTACTAGTTAACCAACATGAAACAAAGCTGAAATTTAAACTAACGAACTTAAATGTATAGAAGACAGAATTACAATTCGAGCTTCATTTATTTGTCATGTTGAAAGCTTTGCATGACATGAGTTTACAGATATGTACCTGGAAATGAAGGTAGAAGAAGTAAATTTCAGCAGTGACAGCAGTAACAAAATCAACAGAAAATGCCAGTATTTCCACAGATTTGAGCAACAATACAGAACCCGAGAACCCAGACACAACGTAGAATGACTCTTTAAGAAATTTCAGACTTTAAACTCAACAATGGGATTTGAACAAATCCAGACAGATAAAACACAGTATTTCTGATTTTTTCAGGACTTGGGAGAAAGCAAACTGACAATTTCAATCTCAGAAATTCAACCTTAACACTCGCTTCTATTGTAGAAATCTGTTTTTTCCTGCTTCTAATTTTTCTTTCTTTATTTTTGTTTTCTTTCTTTTTCTTGAATCAGATCTCTATTTCTGCTTCTGTGTGTTTTTTCCTCTCTTAATTTTTGTCCGGATTTTCTCTCTGTCTCTCTCTGTGTATATGTATTTCTGTGTGTATTAAAATCTCAGTTTTTCTCCCTCAAAAACTGCCTTTCTTTATAAACAGATCCCTGTATTTATACAGGTCTGCCCCTTTTCCTTTCAGTGCTGCCTGGACCCCCTTCTTCTTTTAAAAATCATAAAATCCCATTAAAATCTGCTTTTACTACTTTAAATCTCATTAAGTGATCTTTTCCTGATTTTCAGCATTCCCATTACCCTTTGTTTCCCATTATCCTATTAGATTATAGCCATTAACAATCCACCAACAGCACACTAACATTATCATATGACTTTTACTGTTTTATTCCCAAAACAACCCTGAAATCCTACTGTTATTACTGCCCTTAATACAAAAATTAGAATCTATTACAAAACAGATTTAAAAATCTGTTCAAACCTAATCATCAACTTGATTTAAAACAGCTATAACCAATTCTCTTAAGTTTTGGACTGAATCTTAACTGAGAATGCACTTTTCTAACACAATTATATCTAATCAACATTTGTGAAATTGAATTTAAACCTAACATCACAACAACATTACACTGAATTCAATATAACAAATCAAACTGGACTTCAACATTGGACTAAGATCAAACAGATGCAGGAGCATTGTCAGTATATTGACAATGCTCTGAAATTTATTGCCCAGGGATCAACACACAAATAATTGACAAACTTTCTGACTTATTAAACGAGAATCAACTAATTGGGAAGAACTAATTAACTGACTTCAATGATAATAATTAATCCAAAACAAATAAGCAGGCTATTACAATTATCATTAACGGAAACTAGAATCTATAAAACAACTAATCGACGAACTTAATCGAGTCGATTATACACATTATAAACAATCATAACAAACAGAAACATTGCTATAATTCTGATCAAATAAAACAGGTATGAGATAGAATCATAGAATCAAATAAATAAAAATGTGAAAAATAAATTACACAAGCTACTGAAATAGGCAACAATATACATGTAGGAAACAAAAAGAAGTAGAAAAATACCTCTGAATCTTCAATTTCACACGGACACAGGGTCAACTTGGATTTGGACCTTTGAAATCAAACAGACCTTAGTCGAAGTATTCTCAACTGAAAATACTTCGACTAAGGTCGATTAGACCCCAACCTTTTATTTAATTTGGGGCTGAATCCAAAAATTGAAATTTTTAGGGTTTCTGATTCTTGGATCTTAAATTCGAACACTTCTGGGCAGATTCGAAGGGAACCAAAGATGACACAAGGGTGAGGGAGGCCTAGGGGTCATTTGGTGTTAGTTTGGAACGAATCTGAGTGAGTTCATGTTTGGTTCGAATCTTCAAAAGAAGATTCGAAGCACTCTGAGGTGATTCGAACCAAACAAATACCAGATCCATAACGAGGCAGGTTAGGAGGTGTTATGGTGTTAATTAGGAAGTCATCGGAGAAGGTTGGGTTTTCAGACCAAACTTCAATCGAAGATTCGAGACTATGTGGTCTGATTCGAGGGAAACTAACCCCGGATCTGTGAAGAGGGGGTTGTGAGGAGTCGAGGGTGTTAAGGTGGTGACTGGCGGCGTTGTTGCCGCCGGGTTTCAGGCAATGGGGAATGAGGGCGGCTAGGGTTAGGGGTGTGTTTTTCCGGAGATGAAGATGAACAGTGGAGAGGGGGGTGTTTAGTTAGGGGGCCGGGGTAGGGATTTGGATTTATATAGGGATGGGGTGGATTGATCTCATCCGTTGGATCAATTAAGATGCACGGTTGAGATCAATTCATTTAACCAAACGATGTCGTTTGGTTAAATGTTGGGGTCAGGCTGGATCGGGGCAGTGGATCGGGTAGGAGGTTACGGGTAAGGGTTGTGAGATCTCAGCCGTTGGATGGATTTGATCCAACGTCCCTTGATGAAATACGACCAAACGTCGTCGTTTGGTATTAGCCTTGAATTGGACCGGACCTGGGGTTGTTTGGACTGGGCTGTGGGGAATTAATTTGTTTGGGCCTGGATTTCAGTCCAGGTCCGACTTTTTCACCTTTTTAAATTTATTTTATATTTCCTAATTTTAATCCTAATTATAAAATCCTAATTAAATTATAAAACAATATTAATTACCTTTTTAACAACTATTTAACACATAGACAAAGCGTTAATCACACAGTGAAACATTAAAACTAGAACAAATGCATATTTTGTGATTTTCTTTTAATTAACTCTTAAATGCATAATTAAATCCTAATTATGCATGCAACATGTATTTTTTTTATTTTATTTTTCATTTTAACAAACAAAGTAGACATTCATGGACATAACACCAATATTTAATAAACGCCATACAAATTCTAAAAATTGCACACTAAGCAAAAATTGTTTTATTATTATTATTTTATTTTATTTTTATTTTGTTTTGGAGTAATTTTCGTGAGGCAAAAATCACGTGCTCACAGTCAGCACATTTCATTCATGTGGCAGTCTCCTATTCTTCTGAGAGGTTAGCTGGGATCTATATTCGGGAGGTTGTTCACCTTCATGGTGTGCCTGTGTCTATTATTTCGGACCGAGGTACGTAGTTTACCTCGCATTTCTGGAGAGCAGTTCAGAGAGAGTTGGGCACCCAAATTGAGTTGAGCACAACATTTCATCCTCATATGGATGGGCAGTCCGAGCGGACTATTCAGATTTTGGAGGATATGCTCCGAGCTTGTGTCATTGACTTTGGAGGCTTGTAGGACCAGTTTTTGCCTTTAGCAGAGTTTGCCTACAACAATAACTACCAGTCGAGTATCCAGATGGCTCCTTATGAGGCTTTATATGGTAGGCGGTGTCGGTCTCCCGATTAGTTGGTTTGAGCTGGGAGAGGCTCGATTGTTGGGTATGGATCTGGTTCAGGATGCCTTGGACAAGGTCAGGATTATTCAGGATAGGCTTCGTACAGCTCAGTCCAGGCAAAGGAGTTATGCAGACCGCAAGGTTCATGATTTGGCATTCATGGTCGGTGAGCGAGTATTGCTTCGAGTGTCGCCTATGAAGGGCGTGATGAGATTTGGGAAGAAGGGCAAGCTTAGCCCTAGGTTCATTGGCTCGTCTGAGATTCTTGATCGAGTGGGAGAGGTGGTTTATAGACTTGCATTGCCGCTGAGCTTATCATCCGTACATCTAGTGTTTCATGTGTCTATGCTTCAGAAATATCACGGCGATCCATCCCACGTATTAGATTTCAGCACTATTCAGTTGGACAAGGACTTGTCTTATGAGGAGGAGCCTGTAACTATTCTAGACCGGCAGGTTCTTCAATTGAGATCAAAGCGTTTTTCTTTTGTTCGTGTTCAGTGGAGAGGTCAGCCTCCTGAGGCATCGACCTGGAAGTCCGAGTATGATATGCGGAGCCGTTATCCCCTTCTTTTCCCTGACTCAGGTACTCTCTTCTTCTGTCCGTTCGAGGATGAACGGTTATTTTAGAAGTGGAGAATATGTTGCCGACGAGTATTGTTTTTAATTGAACTCTGTGTTGTCGATGCTTTGAAAACCTCATTTAGAGTTGCCTCGATTTGCGTGTGCAGTCCGAGCGCGTAGCCGGAAAGCTTAAATATGAAAATCTGTGAAAAATGATAAAAATCTGGTTATAAAGTGAGTAAATTTGACTCCGATCAATGTTTTGGGTAAACGGACTAGGAAAATATGGGACTTGGGCGTATGCCCGGAATCGAATTCCGAGGTCCCGAACCCAAGAAATGAATTTTCAAAGAAAATTGTTTTCTGAAATTGTTTAAGGAAATTTGAAATGAAATTTGATTAGAGCATGCTAGTATTGGGCCCGTATTTTGGTTCCGGCGCCCGGTATAGGTCTTATATATGATTTAAGATGTTTTTGTGAAATTTTATGAAAAACAGATGTCATATGACGTGATTCGGACTTAAATCGCAAAGTTGATGTTTAAAGACGTTTTGAGAAGATTTCATTGATCTCGAGATTTAATTTGATGTTCATGATGTTATTTTGATGATTTGATTATACGAATAAGTCCGTAGGATGTTTTTGAGGTTTGATGTGCGCTTGGTTTGGAACCCCAAGGGCTCGGGTGAGTTTCGGGTAGGTTCCGGGATGCCTTAGGCCTAAAAACACAGTTGTGATAGGTTCAGAGAAATTGCAAGTCTCTGAAACCGCCAATGCGGTCCGCACAAAAACGTGTGCGACCGCGGAAGGGGGACAGTGCGGTTCGCGGTCGGCTTTGTGTTGTGCGCGGTAGAGGCCTGTGCGGTCGCAGTCCATTTCATGCGGTCTGCACAGGGCACTGGACCGCAGTACACTCAGGAAGGCTTGTGCGGCCGCAGTCCATTTTGTGCGGTCCGCACAGGGGGTCTGAGAGGGGAATAAATAGACGAGATTTTCAATTATGTTTCATTTTTCAAACAACCTTTCTTCTCCAAATCAATTGTAAGTCATTTTTAACTAGTTTTCTTCAATCATTAACATCTTTTAACATGATTTCAACTTCAAATCAATGATTTTCATGGGTGGAGATTGGATGTTTTGGGTAGAACCAAGGTTTTTCAAAAATTGGGGATTTGGACCTCAATTTGAGGTACAATTTCAAAACAAATTATATATTTGAGTTCGTGGGGGAATGAGTAATCAGGTTTTGGTTCGAACCTCGGATTTTGACCACATGGGCCCGAGGGCGATTTTTGACTTCTTGGGTAAAACTTTGGAAAACTCATTTTCATGCATTGGGGTTGATTCATTTAGCATTTATTGATGTAATTAAGTAATTTGTGACTAGATACGAGCAAAATGGTGGTAGAATCAAGGGGTAAAGCTATAATTGAACCTTGAGTTATGTTCGTGGTATCGAGGTAAGTGTTTGGTCTAACCTTAGCTTGAAGGAGTAAGAGTTGTGTCCTATTTGCTATGTGTTTCTTGTTGAGTACGACGTATAGGCATGGTGACGAGTATCTATACGTTGGTGTCAAGTATGACCGTGAGTCTTATATTGTGATTTTCATGATTTCGTTGTATTATTCATGTGTTGGTGAAGATTTCTATTTGTTGTGTAAAGTTGTGGAAAGAATTGTGACCTATGAATATTGAGGAGCGTTGGCTCCAGTTGTATAACGAATTGTGAAAGTATATATGATAATTGAAACTCTAGAGCGTTGGCTCGAGTTGTGAAGTGAATTGTGAAGTAAAAGTGAGAAAGAGAAGAGATCATTATGTTGCCACCTTGCCGGGCTATTATTGAGTTGTGGTTCCCTTGCATTGTGTTCTTAAATGATATTACGGACGCTTAGGTTGATGATTATTTGTGTTGGGTAAGGATTGTGGTTATAGTTGTGGTAGTTAGATGTTGGAACAAGTTTGGTTATAGATGAGGTAGTTAGGTGTTGTAACAAATTTGGTTATAGCTGTGGTAGTTAGATGTTGGAACAAGTTTGGTTATAGGTGAGGTAGTTAGGTGTTGTAACAAGTTTGGTTATAGTTGTGGTAGTTAGATGTTGGAACAAGTTTGGTTATAGCTGAGGTAGTTAGGTGTTGTAACTAGTTTGGTTATAGCTGTTTCTCCATTGCCGGGATGTAATTACTTATGCCGTCGAATCCCTTGCCGGGATAGTGCAGACCTTATTGATCCCTTGTCGGGACACTCGTTATAATTGTAAATATTATACATAGATCGGGTTGCACGCCGCAACAATATTATATATGGATTGGGTTGCATGCCGCAACAATATTATATATAGATCGGGTTGCACACCGCAATAATATTATATATGAATCGGGTTGCACGCCGTACCAATATTATATATGGATCGGGTTGCACGCCGCAACAATACTATATATGGATCAGGTTGCACGCCGCAACAATATTATATATGGATCGGGTTGCATGCCGCAACAATATTATATGTGGGTCAGGTTGCACTCCGCAACAATATTATATGTGGGAGTGGGTGGTACGCCTACCACAAGATGTAATGAAATGGGTGCGGGTGGTACGCCTACCACAATATATAATGAAATGGGAGCGGGTGGTACGCCTACCACAAGATATAATAAAATGGGAGCGGGTGGTACGCCTACTACAAGTTGTAATGAAATGGGAGCGGGTGGTACACCTACCACGAGATGTGAAAAGAAAGTGAAATCTGCCTTTGTTTTCATTACTCTTGTTAGTGGTTGGATTTTGATTCCTTTATAGTTCTTGTGATAATCTGTTCTTACCTATTATTCCCCGAAGCATGTTTTCCTCTCCCATCTTTACTTGTTTATTTCTGCTTTACTTTCCGCTGTATATCATATAACTGCACATATTTATTTGGTAGTCTGGTCCTAGCCTCGTCACTACTTAACCAAGGTTAGGCTAGGCACTTATCAGCACATAGGGTCGGTTGTGCTGATACTACACTCTGCACTCTTTTGTGCAGACCCCAGTGTTGTGGACTTCGGACCGCAGTGAGATTGTTGATTCTTGATCATCAGGCGACCCGAGATAGTCCTGCAGGCGTCCGCAGGCCTTGGCGTCTCCTTCTATCTACTATTCCTGTTTCTTTCTTGCATTTCTAGAGACAGTGTTGTATTTATTCCTTTCAGACCCTTTATTAGTAGTATTCTTAGCCGTCTGTGAAACTGTGACACCAGTTCTGAGTAGCTGAGACTCAAACAGTTGTATTAGATATTCATGTTCAGATAACTTAATGTTTCTTTCTTCCGCTCGTGTTAAATTCCGTTATTTAAATGTTATTATTTCGAAATTGTTAATGAATATAAAATGGGTAAAAAGGTAAATTGTGCAATTAATTGGCTTGTCTAGCTCGTACTAGTAGGCGCCATCACGACTCCCGTGGGTGGGAATCCGGGTCGTGACAACATATCAAAGATCGGATCTAAGACATACCTGGTGAAGAGAATCTTGTTTCAAAATTTCTTCGATAGTGCGAAGACCCTATGCGTATCCACACCGAGATTGGTCCTTGCTATCAACTCTTTGATCAATGAAACCACCTGAACAAATTGAATGAAAATATTGTGTTGAAATATTTCTCAAAAATCTCAACTCATAGGTAGAAAAACAAGAAACAATTTTCTTGTACTAGTATTTTCTATCTTGGTTTTATATTGCACTATTACTTTCTCAAAGTAAATTTTCTTCTTAAGAATAACTCTCTTGGTTTCTTTACAATATGTATAAGATTTATATGTCACTAATTCTCAATTAGGACACACACACACACACACACATATATATATATATATACACATAATTTCCATTGGAAAATACAAATCACATGTCTTATGGTAAATATTTAAAAAAAAACATGTAACTTATTTATGGAATTCAATTGTAAATTGAATTCTACAACTTAGTCAACATTTTAAAATAAAAACATGTGCTCATTTATAGAATTCAATTCTAAATTGAATTCTATAACTTAGTCACCATTTTAAAATAAAAATATTTAACTCATTTATGGAATTCAATTCTAAATTGAATTCTACAACTTAGTCACCATTTTAAAATAAAAACATGTAACTCATTTATGGAATTCAATTCTAAATTGAATTCTATAACTTAGTCACCATTTTAAAATAAAAACATGTAACTCATTTATGGAATTCATTTCTAAATTGAATTCTATAACTTAGTCAATATTTGAAAATAAAAACATGCGACACATTTATAGAATTCAATTCTAAATTGAATTCTTCTTATTAATATTTTCCTATTAAAAAATTAACTCCCATATCAAATGGGTTGAAAAATGTAGGCAATACCATAAGGACTTTCCATGTTGATTAATCCAATTCAAAATTGAATTTACTAAGAAGACTTTATTAATATTTTATATAACATCTCTTATATAAAATAAGCGCTAATTATATATATATATATATCACATATATATTTTAACCAAGAGATATAATTTCGTTTTTCTATTCCAAATAGAATATTTTAATTTGTTCACAATATTAATTATATCCTTTGTGCTAGCAAAGAATATAATAATATTTCATTTGGACTAATAACTAAATTTATTTGACTAATTAAATTCTTTAATTTAATTATCAAATAATAAAGTAATTAATCCTTTAGCAAAGATCAGAACACTCGTTAGTGTGCGACCCCATAGGTTCAATACTAAGCCGGTAGTAAATTGATCACATCAATATACTAATCAAGGGTGGCGTCTAGCAACACTCCTTAACGACCGGATAGCATGAAGTATTCAATTTACTCTCAAGAACCTGTAGAAGAATAATATATTAATTCCTTCTGTCATTATAGCTCTGGGTCACCCTAGGATATGGTTCAACTGTCAAATCCTAATAGGCGACCAACTATGTGTTCATGTCAAAATATAATCAACCATTGAATGACCCAAGAAACTCTTTTCTTCTTTCATTCAATAGCTCTGACCAAGGTCTTAATTTGGTCGGTTATAATTCATGACAATATGGAGCTTAAACTCATTACCAAGAGTTGACAGATTCCATCTTGATCAATCACTAATTCTACAAGTATTTAATCATACCTAATATCCTTTCAACTATCGCCCTAGGGCCATAGGTGTCTAGTATCAAAGTACAATAAATAACTTGTCAATTACTATGATGATATCAGGTCAAAGGAAGTTCTTACATCACATTCTTCCAGAGAATATCCCATTGATAGTTTATGGTAATTCTAACCATTAGGAATTATCCAATGAGTCAGTTCAATGATCATATCTCTATATGGATCATCTATCTATGTGATTTAGTTAATGAGATCAACTAATCTTTATCCTATAAAGATGATCACATAGATATTGATCTAACCGGATTATTAATGTCCAAATTAATAATCCTATGATCAAGAACATAATTTAGATTAAATTATAAGAGACTTCACTTTCATTATCATGATCTTCATCACAATGTCAAGTCTCAAAATTTAATCAAGGACTTTATCAAATTAATCAAGCAATTAATAATAATGATAAAAGAATATCAAATGCCATATATATATTTTATATGAAATAACGTTCACAAAAAAAATATGTTCAAATCATCAGATATGACATTGGATCTCGGGCATATCTAATATATCTCTAACGAGCATTTAGTTCAGATTTGTATATTCTTTGAATTGCGCATTAGTTATCTAAGCGATTATATACGAGTGCTCGTCTGCTTTATATTTTATTACTATATGGTTTGCTCTTTGCTCCACTTTATTATTGTACTTTGACTATCAACTTTATCAAACTATATATGAGGTTACTTCTCAGTTCACTGTATAAAACCGGTAGCATTAATCTCTACATCAGATATGTTTACAAACATTTATAATCACCTAGATTTTACTCCTGCTAGAATTATGAGGAATTGTGAGGAAGATGATGAGAAACTTGGCTCTTTTGTTTCCTTGGGCCACCTGACAATGAGCTGCAAATTACACAATTGGAAGAAGATATGAAAATGATCCATATCATTTGATGTGCAAGTGAGGTACAACCTCAAGCTTAACCCTGCCAAATGCGCATTTGGAGTTCCATCTGGAAAATTGCTGGGATTCATAGTCAGTCGGCGAGGCATCGAGTTAGACCCGTCAAAAATCAAAGCCATCCAAGAATTTCCACCTCCAAGGAACAAAACTGAAGTAATGAGTTTGTTGGGGAGGTTGAATTACATCAGCAGGTTTATTGCTCAGCTTACGACAACTTGTGAGCCTATTTTCAAATTGCTGAAAAAGGATGCTGCAGTCAAATGGACCGATGAGTGTCAGGAGGCGTTTGATAAGATAAAAGGATACCTGTCGAACCCACCCGTGTTGGTCCCGCCAGAGCCAGGAAGACCTCTGATTCTTTACTTAACAGTCTTGACAAATTCATTTGGTTGTGTATTGGGGCAACATGACCTCACCGGCAGAAAGGAACAGGCCATCTACTACCTTAGCAAGAAATTCACAGCTTATGAGATTAAGTATACTCATCTGGAGAAGACATGTTGCGCCCTGACTTGGGTAGCTCAAAAATTGAAACACTATTTGTCATCCTACACTACTTACCTCATTTCGCATCTGGATCCGTTGAAATATATTTTTCAAAAGCCTATGCCAACGGGAAGACTTGCAAAGTGGCAAATATTGCTCACAGAATTTGACATCATCTATGTGACTCGAACTGCAATGAAAGCCCAAGCACTGGCTGATCATTTAGCTGAAAACCCGGTCGACGAGGAGTACGAGCCGTTGAAAACCTATTTTCCCGATGAAGAAATAATGCATATCGATGAGATGGAGCAAATTGAAAAACCTGGCAGGAAACGTTTCTTTGATGGGGCCGCTAACATGAAAGGAGTCGGGATAGGAGCTGTAATCATTTCTGAAACAGGGCATCACTACCCTGTTACGGCTCAATTACGATTTTATTGCACCAATAATATGGCTGAATATGAAGCTTGTATTTTGGGTTTAAGGCTAGCCGCAGACATGGGTATCCAGGAAATCTTAGTCATGGGAGATTCAGATCTGATGGTACATCAAATTCAAAGAGAATGGGAAACCCGAGACTTGAAACTCATACCATACCGACAATGTCTACATGATCTTTGTCAGCGATTTCAATCAGTGGAGTTCCGGCATATTCCAAGGATCCATAATGAGGTTACCGATGCATTGGCTACCCTGGCATCAATGTTGCACCATCCAGACAAAGCTTATGTGGATCCACTACATATTCGAGTCCACAATCAGCACGCTTATTGCAATATGGTTGAAGAAGAATTTGATGGTGAACCATGGTTCCACGACATCAAGGAGTATATCAGAATTGGAATATATCCAGCACAAGCCACAGGAGATCAAAAGAGGACCATTAGGCGATTGACAAATGGATTCTTCTTAAGCGGAGGAGTTTTGTATAAAAGAACACCAGACCTTGGATTATTAAGATGCATAGATGCCCGACAAGCTACGACTGTCATGTCTGAAGTACATTCGGGAGTTTGCGGACCCCACATGAGCGGATATGTGTTGGCAAAGAAAATTCTCCGAGCTGGTTACTTTTGGCTTACCATGGAGCGAGATTGTATCAGTTTTGTGCGCAAGTGTCATCAATGCTAGATACACGGGGATTTGATTCATTCTCCACCATCCGAGTTGCACACAATGTCGGCACCGTGGCCTTTCGTCGCTTGGGGCATGGATGTGATTGGACCAATTGAGCCGGCAACATCCAATGGGCACAGGTTCATTCTGGTAGCTATTGATTATTTTACCAAATGGGTTGAGGCCAAAACATTCAAATCAGTGACCAAGAAAGCTGTGGTCGATTTTGTCCACTCAAATATCATATGTCGATTCGGAATCCCAAAGGTGATCATCACAGATAACGGTGCTAATCTTAACAGTAACTTAATGAAGGAAGTATGTCAACAGTTTAAGATTACACATCGCAACTCTAACCCATATTGACCCAAGGCGAATGGAGCAGTCGAGGCAGCCAACAAAAACATAAAGAAGATACTTCGGAAAATGGTAGAAGGTTCAAGACAATGGCACGAAAAACTACCATTTGCGTTATTGGGATATCGCACTACTGTTCGCACTTCAGTAGGAGCAACTCCTTATTTGTTGGTATATGGCACTGAGGTAGTAATTCCTGCAGAAGTTGAAATTCCTTCCCTTCGGATCATCGCCGAAGCTAAGATTGATGATGATGAATGGGTCAAAACCCGTCTGGAACAGTTAAACTTGATTGATGAAAAATGATTGGCCGCAGTATGTCATGGTCAATTGTATCAAAGAAGAATAGCAAGAGCATACAACAAAAAGGTGCGTCCCCGGAAGTTTGAAGTGGGTCAACATGTGCTGAAACGTATTCTTCCACATCAGGTTGAGGCAAAAGGCAAATTTGCCCCGAATTGGCAAGGACCATTCATTGTGACCAGAGTATTATCGAATGGTGCACTATGCTTAACAGATATCGAAGAAAAATGCATAGACATGACTATCAATTCTGATGCGGTAAAGATATTATGCATAACTTTTTGAATGTTTGAATTTGGCATTATTTCGAAGATTGGAATGACAAAGGCAATTTATTCTGTTATCCAAACACTATACCCTTTGCTTCCCCTTTGAGCCACATTTGTTTCTTTCCTACCCTCTCTTGGAATCAATAGAAATCAAATATGAAAAATAATTTAAAAAAAAAAATCACTATTATTTTAGTGAACTACGTTTGACCTGATTCCTCAAAGAAGGATACGTAGGCGCCTCACGACTCGGTCATAGGGTGCACGATATGTATAATGTGCACAAAAAGAAACATCAAGAGACCCCAATCAAGAAACTGGGGCAGGAATTGTATTGGAAACAAGAAAAAGATTCCAAGAGTTGTAATTTTAAACCCATGTCAAAACTGTTTAACTTTTTGATACCTTTCCATTCTAACCACATACCAAAAAGACCTTTAGATCAATCTTAGAAAAATACTGTGTCAAGCAAATGAAGATGGTTCATAACACTCTGGTCCAAACAAGAAAAGAAAGTAAAAATGAGAGAGTCTTATAGGTGAAAACCCACACGGGCACCATAAGACGACGGAAGTTGAGAGAAAGTAAAATGAGAGAGTCTTATTGGTGAAAACCTTCGCAGGCACCATAAGGCGAAAAGGAATTAAGAAATGAACAAGTGAGGAAGGTTTGTCGGTAAAAACTCTTTAAGATATTGCAAGTCAAACAGGTCTGTAAAATAAAAAAATGAAGTTGGGTTATGGAAATTTTGGGAAAACAAAATGAGACAATTGAAAGGAGATTGATTAAAAAACTGGGTTGATTAATCCAAAATGCATACCATGATCATTGGCGCCAGTGACTCCAATCAGATAAGTCCTTTATTCTTTCTCCAACAATCATCCAAATTTGGATTTTTCTTTTCATTTTTGATTGTCAAAATCGTCATGTTTTCGTCACTAATAATCTTACTCTTCTAAAGCTTTTGAGATGAATTTCGTTCCAAACAAATAAGAAGGAATGTCAAGGTATACTACCAAGATTCAAAATTGCATAGGACAAAATACGACCATGATGGGCAGGAGGTAATAGGATAAAAATAAGATATGGATGTAAGAAAGGTGGAATCAAAAGTGGTTCAGCAATGTCAGGAGAGACATATGACTACAGTTGAATATGTTTGAAGTGAAAACAACAGTTGGGGATCCTATAAGATTAATTAAAAGGACAAAACAGTCTTCTCAACCATTCCAAGGCAGTAAAAACAAGACAAAGAGAAACCCCACCATCGGCAAGAATGCCCCAGCTAACCACCCTGCTTTAAACTAACAAAGTTTTCTTTGATTGGAAACAGGGGAAAAAACAACATTTGTGTCAGGAAACACCCGGTGAAAAATTTAAGAAGAAGTCAGGCGTCCACCTGGAGAATTAGGATAAAGAATTTAAGAAAAATTCAGGCGTCCACCTGGAGAATGAGGATGAAGAAAAGATAAAGAAGAAATCAGGCGTCCACATGGAGAATGAGGATGAAGAATTAAAAAAGAAATCAGGCGTCCACCTGGAGAATGAGGATGAAAAATTTAAGAAGAAATCAGGCGTCCACCTGGAGAATGAGGATGAAAAGATAAAGAAGAAATTAGGCGTCCACCTGGAGAATGAGGATGAAGAATTAAAAAAGAAATCATGCATCCACCTGGAGAATGAGGATGAAAAATTTAAGAAGAAGTCAGGCGTCCACCTGGAGAATGAGGATGACGAATTGAAGAAGAAGTCAGGCGTCCACCTGGAGAATGAGGATGAAGAACTAAAGAAGAAATCAGGCGTCCACCTGGAGAATGAGGATGAAAAGATAAAGAAGAAATCAGGCGTCCACCTGGAGAATGAGGATGAAGAATTAAAAAAGAAATCAGGCGTCCACCTGGAGAATGAGGATGAAAAATTTAAGAAGAAGTCAGGCGTCCACCTGGAGAATGAGGATGAAGAATTGAAGAAGAAATCAGGCGTCCACCTGGAGAATGAGGATGAAGAATTTAAGAAGAAGTCAGGCGTCCACCTGGAGAATGAGGATGAAGAATTAAAGAAGAAATCAGGCGTCCACCTGGAGAATGAGGATGAAGAATTAAAAAAGAAATCAGGCGTCCACCTGGAGAATGAGGATGAAGAATTAAAGAAGAAGTCAAGCGTCCACCTGGAGAATGATGATGAAGAATTTAAGAAGAAATCAGGCGTCCACCTGGAGAATGAGGATGAAGAATTAAAGAAGAAATCAGGCGTCCACCTGGAGAATGAGGATGAAGAATTAAAAAAGAAATCAGGCGTCCACCTGGAGAATAAGGATAAAGAATTTAAGAAGAAGTCAGGCGTCCACCTGGAGAATGAGGATGAAGAATTTAAGAAGAAATCAGGCATCCACCTGGAGAATGAGGATGAAGAATTAAAGAAGAAATCAGGCGTCCACCTGGAGAATGAGGATGAAGAATTTAAGAAGAAGTCAGGCGTCCACCTGGAGAATGAGGATGAAGAAATAAAGAAGAAATCAGGCGTCCACCTGGAGAATGAGGATGAAGAATTTAAGAAGAAATCAGGCGTCCACCTGGAGAATGAGGATGAAGAATTGAAGAAGAAGTCAGGCGTCCACCTGGAGAATGAGGATGAAGAATTAAAGAAGAAATCAGGCGTCCACCTGGAGAATGAGGATGAAAAGATAAAGAAGAAATCAGGCGTCCACCTGGAGAATGAGGATGAAGAATTAAAAAAGAAATCAGGCGTCCACCTGGAGAATGAGGATGAAAAATTTAAGAAGAAGTCAGGCGTCCACCTGGAGAATGAGGATGAAGAATTGAAGAAGAAATCAGGCGTCCACCTGGAGAACGAGGATGAAGAATTGAAGAAGAAGTCAGGCGTCCACCTGGAGAATGAGGATAAAGAATTTAAGAAGAAATCAGGCGTCCACCTGGAGAATGAGGATAAAGAATTTAAGAAGAAGTCAGGCATCCACCTGGAGAATGAGGATGAAGAATCGAAAAGGCAATCAGGCTTCCGGCTGGAGAATAAGGGAATACAATTGAAGGATCAGCAGTCAGACGCCCACCTGAAGAACAGAATGGCAATGTAGTTTGACATTACGGATGAAGTCAAAAGCCCGCCCATGTGAGAAAGGAGCACACGTAAAGTCAATAAAGCAGAGGAGTTCAACCAAATCCCCAGTAAGAAACAACAAGAGTCCCAAACAAATAAAGGAAATACGAGACACAATGAAAGGAAATGCAGAACAAGTCAGAAGCAAAAGATGCCCAAAAGTCACCAAGACATCAAGACAACAAGAAACGCAAGGGCATGATCTAAATAAGATCTGTAATTCATATACCATAGTCTAGTTTAGCTTTTGTTTTACCTTTGAAGCAAGGTGTAATAAGGAGGTCAGCAAGCAGTAAAAGCAGCACAAAACAGCAGTAACATCACAGTCCCACGGTAGTCCCAGCTACCCAAAACTTCCTGAACTACATTGACCTGATTCCTTTATAGCCAAGGATATGTAGGAAACCTTTGAAGCAAAGGTTCGGTCAAATCTTTCAAAAAATGCTTCCCGCGGAGTATTTGAACGGGCAAAAATCGCTCGTATCCGCTCACTTTATCTTTGCACGAAAACTCTTCGAGTTTCCGCACAAAGAGGGGCAGCTGTGAGCACGTGATTTTTGCCTCACGAAAATTACTCCAAAACAAAATAAAATAAAATAAAATAATAATAATAAAACAATTTTTGCTTAGTGTGCAATTTTTAGAATTTGTATGGCGTTTATTAAATATTGGTGTTATGTCCGTAAATGTCTACTTTGTTTGTTAAAATGAAAAATAAAATAAAAAAAATACATGTTGCATGCATAATTAGGATTTAATTATGCATTTAAGAGTTAATTAAAAGAAAATCACAAAAATATGCATTTGTTCTAGTTTTAATGTTTCACTGTGTGATTAACGCTTTGTCTATGTGTTAAATAGTTGTTAAAAAGGTAATTAATATTGTTTTATAATTTTAATTAGGATTTTATAATTAGGATTAAAATTAGGAAATATAAAATAAATTTAAAAAGGTGAAAAAGTCGGACCTGGACTGAAATCCAGGCCCAAACAAATTAATTCCCCACAGCCCAGTCCAAACAACCCCAGGTCCGGTCCAATTCAAGGCTAATACCAAACGACGACGTTTGGTCATATTTCATCAAGGGCCGTTGGATCAAATCCATCCAACGGCTGAGATCTCACAACCCTTACCCGTAACCTCCTACCCGATCCACTGTCCCGATCTAGCCTGACCCCAACATTTAACCAAACGACATCGTTTGGTTAAATAAATTGATCTCAACCGTGCATATTAATTGATCCAACGGATGAGATCAATCCACCCCATCCCTATATAAATCCAAATCCCTACCCCGGCCCCCTAACTAAACACCCCCCTCTCCACTGTTCATCTTCATCTCCGAAAAAACACACCCCTAACCCTAGCCTCCCTCATTCCCCATTGCCTGAAACCTGGCGGCAACAACGCCGCCGGTCACCACCTTAACACCCTCGACTCCTCACAACCCCCTCTTCACAGATCCGGGGTTAGTTTCCCTCGAATCAGACCACATAGTCTCAAATCTTCGATTGAAGGTTGGTCTGAAAACCCAACCTTCTCCGATGACTTCCTAATTAACACCATAACACCTCCTAACCTGCCTCGTTATGGATCTGGTATTTGTTTGGTTCGAATCACCTCAGAGTGCTTCGAATCTTCTTTTGAAGATTCGAACCAAACATGAACTCACTCAGATTCGCTCCAAACTAACACCAAATGACCCCTAGGCCTCCCTCACCCTTGTGTCATCTTTGGTTCCCTTTGAATCTGCCCAGAAGTGTTCGAATTTAAGATCCAAGAATCAGAAACCCTAAAAATTTCAATTTTTGGATTCTGCCCCAAATTAAATAAAAGGTTGGGGTCTAATCGACCTTAGTCGAAGTATTTTCAGTTGAGAATACTTTGACTAAGGTCTGTTTGATTTCAAAGGTCCAAATCCAAGTTGACCCTGTGTCCGTGTGAAATTGAAGATTCAGAGGTATTTTTCTACTTCTTTTTGTTTCCTACATGTATATTGTTTCCTGTTTCAGTAGCTTGTGTAATTTATTTTTCACATTTTTATTTATTTGATTCTATGATTCTATCTCATACCTGTTTTATTTGATCAGAATTATAGCAATGTTTCTGTTTGTTGTGATTGTTTATAATGTGTATAATCGACTCGATTAAGTTCGTCGATTAGTTGTTTTGTAAATTCTAGTTTCCGTTAATGATAATTGTAATAGCCTGCTTATTTGTTTTGGATTGATTATTATCATTGAAGTCAGTTAATTAGTTCTTCCTAATTAGTTGATTCTCGTTTAATAAGTCAGAAAATTTGTCAATTATTTGTGTGTTGATCCCTGGGCAATAAATTTCAGAGCATTGTCAATATACTGACAATGCCCCTGCATCTGTTTGATCTTAGTCCAATGTTGAAGTCCAGTTTGATTTGTTATATTGAATTCAGTGTAATGTTGTTGTGATGTTAGGTTTAAATTCAATTTCACAAATGTTGATTAGATACAATTGTGTTAGAAAAGTGCATTCTCAGTTAAGATTCAGTCCAGAACTTAAGAGAATTGGTTATAGCTGTTTTAAATCAGGTTGATGATTAGGTTTGAACATATTTTTAAATCTGTTTTGTAATAGATTCTGATTTTTGTATTAAGGGCAGTAATAACAGTAGGATTTCAGGGTTGTTTTGGGAATGAAACAGTGAAAGTCATATGATAATGTTAGTGTGCTGTTGGTGGATTGTTAATGGCTATAATCTAATAGGATAATGGGAAACAAAGGGTAATGGGAATGCTGAAAATCAGGAAAAGATCACTTAATGGGATTTAAAGTAGTAAAAGCAGATTTTAATGGGATTTTCTGATTTTTAAAAGAACAAGGGGGTCCAGGCAGCACTGAAAGGAAAAAGGGGCAGACTTGTATAAATACAGGGATCTGTTTATAAAGAAAGGCAGTTTTTGAGGGAGAAAAACTGAGATTTTAATACACACAGAAATACATATACACAGAGAGAGACAGAGAGAAAATCCGGACAAAAATTAAGAGAGGAAAAAACACACAGAAGCAGAAATAGAGATCTGATTCAAGAAAAAGAAAGAAAACAGAAATAAAGAAAGAAAAATCAGAAGCAGGAAAAAACAGATTTCTACAATAGAAGCTAGTGTTAAGGTTGAATTTCTGAGATTGAAATTGTCAGTTTGCTTTCTCCTAAGTCCTGAAAAAATCAGAAATACTGTGTTTTATCTGTCTGGATTTGTTCAAATCCCATTGTTGAGTTTAAAGTCTGAAATTTCTTAAAGAGTCATTCTACGTTGTGTCTGGGTTCTCGGGTTCTGTATTATTGCTCAAATCTGTGGAAATACTGGCATTTTCTGCTGATTTTGTTACTGCTGTCACTGCTGAAATTTACTTCTTCTACCTTCATTTCCAGGTACATATCTGTAAACTCATGTCATGCAAAGCTTTCAACATGACAAATAAATGAAGCTCGAATTGTAATTATGTCTTCTATACATTTAAGTTCGTTAGTTTAAATTTCAGCTTTGTTTCATGTTGGTTAACTAGTAGTGAGTTCGACACGATGGCTATAAGTTAATTATCTTATTTTGAAATTCGTATAAAAGCTTTGTAATAATGTTATCCATTTCGAAATCTCATTAATATAGTTATATCTGAATTGTCAAGATAGGGAACATGGCATAAAGTTGGCCATTAATTAAGTCTTGTGACATTGTTAGTTAGGTACAGGATAGTATGGAAATGTCAAGAAAATACATTGTTAGCATATTTTGTTAATTATTTGGTTGTGGTTTAAGGCTAGATGATGTTGGTTGCATTTTGTTCATATATGGCGTAATAATGGTTATGTTTATAATCAATAGTCGAAAGATGCATTGATAAAATCCGTTAGGTTCACAATGTTGGAATATGGTGAATGGTGTAGGGGTATATTCATGTTATATATGATATCGTCTTATTAAAGACAACAGGTAGATTAGTTCTTTTCTTAATAACAAATGACCTAGTTATTTGAATGTAATCACCTCATTTCTATAAAAAATAATGTAAACAATAAGTCAACAATTTTTTTTACGTGTAAAGTTAGTGTTTGCTAATAGTTCGCATAGGTTGAGAATAAAAATCGTTTCGATTATGTACATCCCAAACTCAATCATAAGCAGAATTAACTAAAATAATCATGCATATCGGATTAAGAACAAGTGATGTGGAAGGAGATTAGGCTTATAAATTGTAACAATTTTAAGAATGTAATATAGCATTCGTTACAAATAAAATAATGAAAATTCTTCGAAAACATCTCTTCCTTTCATAAATCAATTTTTTTAGTTTCATACGCAATTCACTTTTTGGGTATACATATATTATATTTACGAGAAAAATGGTAGTATTAATCACACTTTGTTTATTTTTACTCCTAAAATTTGAATGGCTCGGAAGAATATAATTCACATGTAAAAATATAATCAGCGGTCAACATTTAATAAATTGTGAATTCTTTTCAAAGAATTTAAGGGCATCTCAAATGGGGATTTCTCATGATTTTCACATAAAAAATTTGTGGGTGTAATAAACAATTTGTGGAAAATCCATAATACCATTAAGAATATTTTGCGTGATTAGGGATGCGTTCGCGTAACCTGATTATATTTTTAAAAGCAATTCAGATTATGCGTTCGCGCAAATTCGAGCAATTTTTTAATAAAAAAAAAAGAGGTTCTCCGAGGATGTTGAAATAATTTCATATAACCCGAGATATGCAGTTCACTGTTTAATCATACAAGGGCGACGATGTTCTTAATTTTATTTCTAATTTCGAACGTATGATTTTTTTATAATAAAAATATAAAAAATATTATCAACCTTTTTGTGAACACGTATGCGTGGCACGATTCTCTATGATTATAAAAGGTATATAATACGAATATACGTATGCGTGATTCGTTTATATAATTGTAAACAATCTAAACAAAAGCGGTAATAAAATCAGGTAAAAAAAAAGGGTATTTAGTAAATCAAGATAATTAAGCCAAGAATAAGAACAGTTAAGCGACCGTGCTAGAACCACGGAATTCAGAAATGCCTAACACCTTCTTCCGGATTAACAGAATTCCTTACTCAGGATTTCTGGTTCGCAGAATAACAAACAGAGTCATATTCTCCTCGATTCAGGGATTAAAACTGGTGACTTGGGACGCCTTAAAATTCCCAGGTGGCGACTCTGAAACAAATAAACAAATCCCGTTTCGACTGTCCTTCAATTGGAGAAAACTCCCTACGCCCTCGTGGCGCGGTAAAAAGGAGGTGCGACACTGACTTGGTCAGCCTATCAACAATGACCCATACTGCGTCGAACTTGTTCCGGGTCTACGGGAGTCCAGTAACGAAGTCCATAGTGATCCGCTCCCACTTCCACTTGGGAATCTCAATCCTCTAAAATAATCCACCAGGCCTTTGCTGCTCATACTTAACCTACTGACAATTCAAACATCGAGCCACATATGCAATGATATCCTTCTTCATTCTACGCCACCAATAATACTGCCGCAAATCCTGATACATCTTCGCGGCGCCCGGATGAATAGAGCTCCGAGAGCTATGGGCCTCCTCTAAGATCAACTATCAAAACCCATCCACATTAGGCACACAAACTCGACCCTGCAATCTCAAAACTCCATCATCATCTAAGGTAACCTGCTTGGCACCTCCGTGGTGCACCGTGTCTCTGAGGACACATAAATGGGGATCATCATACTGCCGATCTTGGATATGCTCCAATAATGAAGAACGAGCGACTGTGCAAGCTAACACACGGCTGGGCTCAGAAACATCCAACCTCACGAACTGATTGGCCATAGTCTGAACATCCAAAGCAAGCGGTCTCTCACCGACCGGAATATAAGCAAAACTGTCATACTGGCTGACTTCCTACTCAAAGCATCGGCCACCACATTGGCCTTTCCCAGATGATATAAGATGGTGATATCATAATGTTTCAACAACTCCAACCACCTCTTCTGCCTCAAATTCAACTCCTTTTGCTTGAACATATACTGAAGACTCTTGTGATCCGTGGACACCTCACATGCCACGCCATACAGATAATGCCTCCAAATCTTCAACGTGTGAACAATGGCTGTCAACTCCAAATCATGAATTGGATAGTTCTTCTTATGAATCTTCAACTGCCGCGAAGCATAGACAACGACCTTGCCATCCTGCATCAACACTGCACCAAGTCCAATATGAGATACATCACAATAAACTATATAAGGCCCTGAACCTGTGGGCAAAACTAACACCGGTGCCGTAGTTAGAGCTATCTTGAGCTTCTGAAAGCTCGCCTCACACTCATCCGACCACCTGAACTGGGTACCCTTCTGGGTCAACCTGGTCATCGGGGCTGCAATAGATGAGAACCCCTCCACGAACCGACGATAGTAGCCTGCCAATCCCAAGAAACTTTGAATCTCTGTAGCTGATGCTGGTCTAGGCCAGTTCTTGACTGCCTCAATCTTCTTCGGATCAACCTGAATACCCTCTGCTGATACAACATGACCCAAGAATGCAACTGAACTCAACCAGAACTCATACTTCGAGAACTTAGCATATAACTGACTATACCTCAAGGTCTGAAGAACCACTCTAAGATGCTGCTCGTGCTCCTCCCGGCTGCGGGAATAAATCAAGATATCATCAATGAAGACTATCGAACGAATCCAAGTAAGGCCTGAACACTCGGTTCATCAGATCCATAAAAGCTGATGGGGCATTTGTCAACCCAAATGACATAACCAAGAACTCATAATGCCCGTACCGAGTGTAGAAAGCTGTCTTAGGGACATCGGATGCCCTAATCCTCAATTGATGGTAGCCAGATCTCAAGTCAATCTTCAAAAATACCTTGTCACCCTGAAGCTGATCAAACAAATCATCAATCCTCGGCAACGGATACTTATTCTTGATCGTAACCTTATTCAACTGCCGGTAATCAATACACATTCTCATTGAACCATCCTTATTCTTATCAAACAAAACCGGCGCACCACAAGGCAAAACACTGGGTCTAATGAAACCTTTCTCAAGCAAGTCTTGCAACTGCTCCTTCAACTCTTTCAATTCAGGTGGGGCCATACGATACGACGGGATAGAAATGGGCTGAGTGTCCGGAGCCAAATCAATGCAAAAATCAATATACCTATCGGGTGGCATACCTGGCAGGTCTGAAAGGAATACCTCAGGAAACTCACGAACAATGGGCACATAATCGATAGAAGGAACCTTAGCACTGGAATCACGAACATATGCCAAATAGGCCAAATACCCCTTCTCGACCATACGTCGAGCCTTCACATAAGAGGTAACACTACGGGTAGAATGACCGGGAGTCTCTCTCCTCTCTAAACAAGGCAAACCCGGTAAAGCTAAGGTCACAATCTTGGCATGGCAGTCCAAGATAGCGTGGTAAGGTGATAACCAGTCCATCTCCAATATAACATCGAAATCCACCATGTCTAAAAGCAACAAATATACACGAGTCTCAAGACCTCCAATCACAACTATACATGAACAATGGACGCGATCCACCACAATAGAATCCCCACCAGCGTAGACACATAAACATGGGCACTCAAAGAATCACTAGGCATGACCAGATACAACGCAAAATAAAACCGAAGCTTCTCTACCAGAAACCAGAATAGTACCTGCACCTCTACCTCTAATACCTTTACCTCCACCTCTAATACCTCTACCTCCACCTCTAATACCTCTCTCTGAGTGATGTAGAGAAACTTTTCCAGGAATAGCTGCGTGAACTGTTCTCAAGTCAAAACTGATGACCAAACTGGTATAGCCAATCAATAATCTCTCCAACAGGTCTTGGCGGATCCAGACAAGCGAAAAGTAGCAAAATCGACCCCATTGGTCTCCACGATCCCCATGTTCCTGAGAACCTCATGATATCTGTCTAGATAATGTTGGGGATCCTCATAAAATGCACCGCTGAAAGTAGTAGTGAAGAGCTTGGTAAAACCTATCCAACCTCTACAAAGCCTCCGAAGACATAGCTGATCTATCACCGATCTGTGTTGCTGCTCGGCTGAAGAAGCGGTACATGACCTTGCCATTCGTGAAAGGACAAGAGTAGAGGTTTCAATTAGCATTGAGAAACCAAAATCGCACGACAGGAAAGAATAGATGTGAAGTTTTTTCCCCTAACTCTGTAGCCTCTGGGGGATAAATACAGACGTCTCCGTACCGATCCCTTAGACTCTACTAAGCTTATCTGTGAACTGTGAGACCCATGTAACCTAGAGCTCTGATACCAACTTGTCACGACCTGGATTCCTACCCTCGAGAGTCGTAATGGCGCCTACTAGTACGAGCTAGGAAAGCCAATTAATTGCACAATTTACCTTTTTACCCATTTTATATTCATTAACAATTCGAAGTAATAACATTTAAACAACGGAATTTAACACGAGCGGAAGAAAGAAAAATTAAGCTATCTGAACATGAATATCTAATACAACTGTTTGAGTCTCAACTAACCAGAACTGGTCTCACAGTTTTACAGACGGTCTAAGAATACTATAAATAAAGGGTCTGAAAGGAATAAATACAATATTGTCTCTAGAAATGCAAGAAAGAAACAAGAATAGCATATAGAAAGAGACGCCAAGGCCTGCGGACGCCTGCAGGACTATCTCGGGTCGCCTGATGATCAAGAATCAGCAATTTCACTACGGTTCGAAGTCCACAATACTGGGGTCTGCACAAAAAAGTACAAAGTGTAGTATCAGCACAACCGACCCCATGTGCTGGTAAGTGCCTAACCTAACCTTGACAAAGTAGTGACGAGGCTAGGACCAGACTACCAAATAAACCTGTGCAATTATATAATATACAGCGGAAAGTAAAACAGAAATAAACAAGTAAAGATGGGAGAGGGAAACAACTTCGGGGAATAACAGGTAAGAACAGATTATCACAAAAACTATAAAGGAATCAAAATCCAACCACTAACAAGAGTAAGGAAAATAAAGACAGATTTCACTTTCTTTTCACATCTCGTGGTAGGCGTACCACCTGCTTCCATTTCGTTACATCTTGTGGTAGACATACTACCCGCTCCCATTTCATTATATCTTGTGGTAGGCGTACCACCCGCTCCCATTTTATTATATCTTATGGTAGGCGTACCCCCCGCTCCCACATATAATATTGTTGTAGTGTGCGACCTGACCCATATATAATATTGTTGCGGCGTGCAACCTGATCCATATATAATATTATTGCGGCGTGCAACCCGATCCATATATAGTATTGTTGCGGCATGCAACCCGATCCATATATAATATTGTTGCGGCGTGCAATCCGATCCATATATAATATTGTTGCGGCGTACAACCCGATCCATATATAATATTGTTATAGCGTGCAACCCGATCCATATATAATATTGTTGCGGCGTGCAACCCGATCCATATATAATATTGTTGCGGCGTGCAACCCGATACATATATAATATTGTTGCGGCATGCAACCCAATCCATATATAATATTTACAATTATAACGAGTGTCTAGACAAGGGATCAATAAGCTCTGCACTATCCCGACAAGGGATTCGACGACATAAGTAATTACATCCCGGCAATGGAGAAACAGCTATAACCAAACTTGTTACAACACCTAACTACCTCATCTATAACCAAACTTGTTCCAACATCTAACTACCACAACTATAACCAAACTTGTTACAACACCTAACTACCTCAGCTATAACCAAACTTGTTACAACACCTAACTACCTCAGCTATAACCAAACTTGTTACAACATCTAACTACCACAGCTGTAACGAAACTTATTATAACACCTAACTACCTCAGCTATAACCAAACTTGTTCCAACATCTAACTACCACAACTATAACCAAAATCCTTACCCAACACAATGAATCATCAACCTAAGCGTCCGTAATATCATTTAAGAACACAATGCAAGGGAACCACAACTTAATAATAGCCCGGCAAGGGGGCAACATAATGATCTCTTCTCTTTCTCACTTTTACTTCACAATTCACTTCACAACTCGAGCCAATGCTCTAGAGTTTCAATTATCACATATACTTTCACAATTCATTATACAATTGGAGCCAATGCTCCTCATTGTTCATAGGTCACAATTCTTTCCACAACTCTACACAACAAATAGAAATCTTCACCAAGGCATGAATAATACAACAAAATCATGAAAATCACAATATAAGACTCACGGTCATGCTTGATACCAACGTATAGATACTCGTCACCATGCCTATACGTCGTACTTAACAAGAAACAAATAGCAAATAGGACACAACTCCTACTCCTTCAAGCTAAGGTTAGACCAAACACTTACCTCGATGCCACGAACACAACTCAAGGTTCAATTATAGCTTTACCCCTTGATTCCACCGCCAATTCGCTAGTATCTAGTCACAAATTACTTAATTACATCAATAAACACTAAATGAATCAACCCCAATGCATGAAAATGAGTTTTTCAAAATTTTACCCAAGAAGTCAAAAATCGCCCCGGGCCCACGTGGTCAAAACCCGAGGTTCGAACCAAAACCCGATTACCCATTCCCCCGCGAACTCAAATATATAATTTGTTTTGAAATAATCCCCAATTTTTGAAAAACCTAGGTTCTACCCAAAACACCCAATTTCCCCCATGAAAATTATTGATTTGAAGTTGAAATCATGTTAAAAGATGTTAATGATTGAAGAAAACTAGTAAAAAATGACTTACAATTGATTTGGAGAAGAAATGTTGTTTGAAAAATCGCCCCTTATGTTTTTGGGGTTTTGAAAAATGAAACATAACTGAAAATCTCGTCTATTTATTCCCCTCTCAGACCCCCTGTGCGGACTGCACAAAATGGACTGCGGCGGCACAAGCCTTCCTGAGGGTACTGCGGTCTACTGCCCTGTGCGGACTGCACGAAATGGACTGCGGCCGCACAGTCCTCCACCGCGCAAAGCCGAACGCGGACCGCAGTCCTTTCAGCGGTCGCACACGCTTTTGTGCGGACCGCACTGGCGGGTTCAGAGACCTGTAACTTCTCTGAACCTGTCACAACTGTGTTTTTAGGCCTAAGGCATCCCAGAACCTACCCGAAACTCACCCGAGCCCTCGGGGTTCCAAACCTCAAAAACATCCTACGGACTTATTCGTGTAATAAAATCATCAAAATAACATCATGAACATCAAATTAAATCTCGAGATCAATGAAATCTTCTCAAAACTTCTTTAAACATCAACTTTGCGATTTAAGTCCGAATCACGTCATATGACATCCGTTTTTCATAAAATTTCACAGAAACATCTTAAATCATATATAAGACCTGTACCGGGTGCCAGAACCAAAATACGAGCCCGATACTAGCATGTTCTAATCAAATTTCATTTCAAATTTCCTTAAACAATTTCAGAAAACAATTTTCTTTGAAAATTCATTTCTCGGGCTCGAGACCTCGGAATTCAATTTCGGGCATTTGCCCAAGTCCTATATTTTCCTACGGACCCTCCGGGACCGTCAAATCACGGGTCCGGGTCCATTTACCCAAAACGTTGAACGAAGTCGAATTTACTCATTTTATAACCAAAATTTTATCATTTTTCACAGATTTTCATGTTTAAGCTTTCCGGCTATACGCTCGGACTGTGTACACAAATCGAGGCGACTCTAAATAAGGTTTTCAAGGCATTGACGACACAGAATTCAATTAAAAGTAAGTGATGACCTTTTGGGTCATCACATATGTAAATAAATTTTAAACACGAAAAGTTCTACCGGGGATTGTTATTATCTTCCGCTGCATGTTATGAATACCTCTATACGATCCTACAGTGGTTCTCGTGTTTAAAATTTATTTACGAAATATTTTATGATTATATTTGAAAAGTTCAAACCATAATACATGTGTCTTGTGCACTAGACAAATTGTTTGAATGCATGGATTGATATTATTTTATTATGAATAAAATATGTATTCATAAAAGTTAAACTACTGAGATAGTTCGTAACTTAAATTTAAAATTTCGTATAAGATACGACGGTAATCTATAATAGGTTACTAGATTATACAGTTATTTAAATTGTTATTAGTTTATGAGGTATTAACTAATAATAATTTTCTGGCATGAATTATTTTATGTGATATATAAGATAAACATGTTAGAAGTATGTTGAATTTTATTTTTATGTCACATGCTTGTTAGACATATGATTTTGAATTATTTATTACATGTGATGTAAATTAATTTAGGACAAAACATGTAAACAACTTAAATCAAATTCATGTGCTATGAAAGATTTGATCATCATGTTATTAAAAGTTGTTTTAGTAACAATTCCCTCTTACTAATATTTGAGTTCTTGAATAATAAAATATAAGATATTTTATTATAGAGCTATCTATCAAAGTAAATAATTTTACTTATCTCTTGTTTATTAGGAGCGACCTGACTACCAGGAGACTTATAGTTCGAGAATATGTTAAAATTGTTTATTTGCATTAGATGTATGGATTGAAAGAATTATTCAATTTTACACTAGATGCCTGGACTACCCGGGGGAGTATAAAATTTAATAAGTTCTTTGCTATCATGATGGTTGAACTCAACTATGCCAATAGGATCGACCTGACTACCAGGGGACTATTTGACATAGAGCTATTTAAGGAAATTGTATAGGGATACAATTGGTAAGAGTACCTACCTTTAAGATATATGTGAGAAACGACTTGACTTCCAAGGGGCTCATACATATTGTTGAAGGATTCATTTACTCCACTAATAGAATTAAAGATTTCTTAAACTATAATGGGGGTAAATAGTTTAAAATAATTAGTGAAAATATCATTTAGATAAAAGTCCATATCTTTATGATATATGTAAATATGTTCTTATATTATTGCCTTTTCTTTTCAATATTTTTGATTTCTCAATATGTCTGTTATATCACTGCGTGAAATACTTGAGACTAACACGTTGGTAGGACCAAACTTTGATGACTGGTATAGAAATTTGAGAATCGTTCTCATGCATGAAAAGCTTATTAATGTGATCGATAAGCCTGCAAAGATAATCCCACCAGAGAATGATGTTCAAGGCACCAAGGTTTATCAGAAACACTTGGAAGAATGCCTTGCTATTAAACACATCATTCTCACTTCTATGAGTTCTGAACTCAAGAGGAAACATCAGAATATGGATCCAAATGCAATTATTGAATATCTTAAGAAGATGGTTGATATACAGTTGGACATTGAAAACTCTTCGGTTGGACCCCTTGTCAATCATGTGATTGTTCTTACCGAAGAACATGAGAAGTTGGGATATAAGATTGGTAAAGAGCTTTCTGAAGATTTGATCTTGCAGTCAGTATATGATGATGAATGTTTTTACTGTAAGAAGAAAAGATATTGGAAGAGAAACTGCAAGGAGTATCTTGCAACTCTAAAGGACAAGAAACAAGGTGAGACATTAATGAAAAATGTTTTCAAGGTTTCTTTAGCTACTACTAATTCTTCACTGTGGGTATTATATACAGGCAGTGGTTATAACATCTGCAATATGTTGCAAGAGTTCAAGATAAGTAGGAGACTAAAGAAAGGAGAAATTAATCTACAAGTTGGAAATGGTGCAAAAGTTGCAGCCATAGCTGTTGGATCAATTTCCTTACTAATGCCTTTGGGCAAAGTACTTATGCTAGATGATTGTTATTATGTTCCTAAATTTGTTTCGAACATAATTTCAGCTTCTATGTTGGACAAACGTGGTTTTCACATAAATATAGGCAATGGTATTTGCTCTATTTTGTTATGGTGAAAATTTATATGTGAATGGCTATCTCCAACATGATGTTTATGTCTTACCTAATGTAAATGCTAATTCAATTTGCATGTTTCAAGTCTTAAGAGAAAAAGAGATGATCAAGTAAATCATACATACTTTTGGCATTGTAGGCTTGGTCATATTGGAGAGAAAAAAATTAACTAGTTGTACAAGGAAGAGTACCTTGACAAATATAATTTTGAATCATATCCAACTTGTGAATCTTGTCTCAAAGGAAAAATGACCAAATCTCCATTTACTAGAAGTGGAGAAAGAGCTGCTGAATTATTGTGACTAATTCATATAAATGTCTGTGGGCCCATGAAAATTCAAGCTAGAGGTGGATATTCTTACTTTATCACTTTCACTGATGATATGTCAAGATATGGATTTGTGTATCTTATGAAACACAAATCTGAATCTTTTGAAATGTTCAAAAGGTTCTATAGTGAAGTTGAGAAACAGACGGGTAAAAGTATCAATGTACTAAGGTCTGATAGAGGTGGAGAATATCTTAGTGAAGATTTTACTAAATATCTCAAAGAAAATGGAATTCTCTCATAGTGGACACCTCCAGGAACACCACAATATAATGGTGTGTCTGAAAGGATAAATCGAACCTTATTAGATATGGTGAGATCTATAATGGGGTTCACTGATCTTCGAATAAATTTATGGGGATATGCTTTGGAAGCCGCAACGTACTTACTTAATAAAGTTCCCACTAAGTTAGTCTCTACGACACCATATGAGATATGGAAAGGATATAATCCTAACCTTAAACATATTAAAGTTTAGGGTTGTCCAGCTTATGTTAAGAGAATGCAGCTTGATAAACTTGACTCAAGATTTGATAAGTGTAGGTTCATTGGGTATCCCAAAGAAACAATGTGATATTATTTCTATCACCCTTCCGACCATAAAGTGTTTGTGGCTAGAGGAGCAACCTTTTTGGAAAGGAATTTCTTTTAGAAGGAAATTATAGTGGAGAAATAGAACTTGATGAAGTTCAGGAAACTAATGAATCAACACAAAATAAAGATCATGAGACCCAAGTTGAAGAACCTTTATTGGATGTTTGAAGTTGCCAAGGAAGTTGTCATCTTCAACGATTGAAGTTCAAGAACAGGTTAATGGACCAGTTACAAACCAAATTGAACAACAATCAAATCCAGCACAAGGTGAACAAGTTGTACAAGTACCTCTTAGAAGGTCTAGCCGTGAACGTCATGTACCAACTAGATTAAATCTAACGGTACAAGATGATGTATCAAGTGAGGTTGATCATAATGATGATGACCCTAAGACCTATGAAGAGGCTATACAATGTTCTAGCTATGAGAGATGGAAAAAGACCATGGAATCCGAAATAGAATCCATGAAGAAAAATAAAGTATGGATTTTAGTTGAACCTTCAAAGGATATAAAACCTATAGGGTGTAAATAGGTTTTTAAGAAAAATATTGGAGCAGACGGAAAGGTCAAGACCTACAAAGCTCGTCTTGTTGCCAAGGGATATCGTCAAAAGGAAGGCATCGACTATGGCGAGACTTTCTCTCCTATGGCAATGCTCAAATCAATTCGGATTCTACTTGCTATAGTGACATACTATGATTATGAAATATGGAAAATGGATGTGACAACAACTTTCCTTAATGGTGAGCTAGAAGAGGATGTGTATATGACCAACCTGAAGGTTTCACATCTCCGTTTGATCATAATAAAATTTGCAAGCTACAAAGATCCATTTATGGACTAAATCAAGCTTCTCGAAGTTGGAATATTCGCTTTAACAAGACAATTGAAAAGTTCAATTTTGTTAGATGCGAAGAAGAAACTTCTGTGTACAAAAAGGTTAGTGGGAGCGCAATTATATTCTTAGTATTATATGTTGATGATATATTGCTCATAGGGAATGATATACCAGCACTGCAAAGTACCAAGATTTGACTATCTGAACAGTTCTCCATGTAAGACTTGGGAGAAGCAACTTATATATTGGGAATAAAGATCTATAGAGATAGATCGAGGAAGTTGCTTGGACTTTCCCAGTCTTTGTATATTGATACCATTTTGAAAAGGTATAACATGGATAATTCCAAAAGAGTCTATCTATCGATAGGCACTGGAATTACTCTTAGTAGGGAGGATTGTCCAAAAACACCTGAAGAGAGAGAACGCATGAGTAGGGTCCCATACGCTAGTGTAGTACGAGCTATCATGTATACCATGACATGTACACGTCCCGATGTGGCTTATGCACTAGGAGTGACTAGCCGATATCAGGCAAATCCTGGTGAGGAACATTGGAAGGTGGTCAAGACCATTCTTAAGTACTTAAGAAGGACTAAATACCAATTCCTTATTTATGGAGATTCTGAGTTGAAACTTGAAGGTTATACTGATGCAAGTTTCTCTTCAGATAGAGATGATAGCAAATCTATTTCTGGTTATGTATTCACCATAAATGGTGGTGCAGTGAGTTAGAAGAGTTCCAACCAAGCTACAATAGCTGATTCAGTGACTGAAGCAGAATATATAGCAGCTAGTGAAGCTGCTAAGGAAGCTGTATGGATGAAAAAGTTCTTAACTGAACTTGGTGTGGTTCCTTCAATAAAGGGTGCAATTCCATTGTTGTGTGACAATACTGGAGCCATTGCTCAAGCAAAAGAACCAAGATCACACCAAAAATCCAAACACATTCTGCGGAGGTATCACTTGATAAGAGAAATCATTGAACGTCGCGACGTCGAGATTCAAAAGGTTGATGAAAAAGAAAATGCTGCAGACCCATTCACTAAAGCTCTTGGAGCAAAGGAGTTTGACAAGCACAAGTGGAAATTAGGAATGAAGTACAAGAGCGATTAGCTCTAGTGCAAGTGGGAGATTGTTAGGGATATATTAGATATGCCCTAGATCCAATGTCATATTTGATGATTTGAACATATTCTTTTTGTGAACGTTATTTCATATAATATATATATATGGCATTTGATATTCTTTTATCATTGTTATTAATTGCTTGATTAATTTGATAAGGTCCTTGATTAAATTTTGAGACTTGACATTGTGATGGAGATCATGATAATGAGAGTGAAGTCTCTTATAATTTAATCTAAATTATGTTCTTGATCATAGGATTATTAATTTGGACATTAATAATCCGGTTTGATCAATATCTATGTGATCATCTTTATAGGATAAAGATTAGTTGATCTCATTAACTAAATCACATAGATAGATGATGCATATAGAGATATGATCATTGAACCGACTCATTGGATAATTCCTAATGGTTAGAATTACCATAAACTGTCAATGAGATATTCTCTGGAAGAATGTGATGTAAGAACTTCCTTTGACCTGATATCATCATAGTAATTGACAAGTTATTTATTGTACTTTGATACTAGACACCTATGGCCCTAGGATGATAGTTGAAAGGATATTAGGTATGATTAAATACTTTTAGAATTAGTGATTGATCAAGATGGAATCTATCAACTCTTGGTAATGAGTTTAAGCTCTATGTTGTCATGAATTATAACCGACCAAATTAAGACTTTGGCCAGGGGCGATTGAATGAAAGAAGAAAAGAGTTTCTTAGGCCATTCAATGGTTGATTATATTTTGACATGAACAAATAGTTGGTCGCCTATTAGGATTTGACAGTTGAACCATATCCTAGGGTGACCCAGAGCTGTAATGATAAAAGGAATTAATACATTATTCTTCTACAGGTTCTTGAGAGTAAATTGTATACTTCATGCTATCCGGTCGTTAAGGAGTGTTGCTAGACGCCACCCTTGATTAGTATATTGATGTGATCAATTTACTACCGGCTTAGTATTGAACCTATGGGGTCGCACACTAACGAGTGTTCTGATCTTTGCTAAAGGATTAATTGCTTTATTATTTGATAATTAAATTAAAGAATTTAATTAGTCAAATAAATTTAGTTATTAGTCCAAATAAAATATTATTATATTCTTTGCTAGCACAAAGGATATAATTAATATTGTGAACAAATTAAAATATTCTATTTGGAATAGAAAAACGAAATTATATCTCTTGGTTAAAATATATATATATATATATATATATATATATATATATATATATATATATATATATATATATATATATATATATATATAATTAACACTTATTTTATATAAGAGATGTTATATAAAATATTAATAAAGTCTTGTTAGTAAATTCAATTTTGAATTAGATTAATTAACATGGAAAGTCCTTATGGTATTGTCTGCAAATTTCAACCCATTTGATATGGGAGTTAATTTTTTAATAGGAAAATATTAATAAGAAGAATTCAATTTAGAGTTAAATTCTATAAATGTGTTGCATGTTTTTATTTTCAAATATTGACTACGTTATAGAATTTAATTTAGTATTGAATTCCATAAATGAGTTACATGTTTTTATTTTAAAATGGTAACTAAGTTGTAGAATTCAATTTAGAATTGAATTCCATAAATGAGTTACATGTTTTTATTTTAAAATGGTGACTAAGTTGTAGAATTCAATTTAGAATTGAATTCCATAAATGAGTTACATGTTTTTATTTTAAAATGATGACTAAGTTGTAGAATTCAATTTGGAATTGAATTCCATAAATGAGTTACATGTTTTTATTTTAAAATGTTGACTAAGTTGTAGAATTCAATTTAGAATTGAATTCCATAAATAAGTTACATGTTTTTTTAAATATTTACCATAAGACATGTGATTTGTATTTTCCAATGGAAATTATGTATATATATGTGTGTGAGTCCTAATTAAGAATTAGTGACATATAAATCTTATACATATTGTAAAGAAACCAAGAGAGTTATTCTTAAGAAGAAAATTTACTTTGAGAAAGTAATAGTGCAATATAAAACCAAGATAAAAAATACTAGTACAAAAAAATTGTTTCTTGTTCTTCTATCTTTGAGTTGAGATTTTTGAGAAATATTTCAACACAATATTTTCATTCAATTTGTTCACGGGGTTTCATTGATCAAAGAGTTGATAGCAAGGACCAGTATCGGTGTGGATACGCATAGGGTCTTCGCACTATCAAAGAAATTTTGAAACAAGATTCTCTTCACCAGGTGTGTCTTAGATCCGATCTTTGATATGTAAATAAATTTTAAACACGAAAAGTTCTATCGAGGATTGTTATTATCTTCCGCTGCGTGTTATGAACACCTCTATTCAATCCTACAGGAAAATCAAAATTGTGAAAGAACGTGGACCTCAGACTCTGTAATAATGGATCTGTAACAGGTAGCAGGGAGCAAGCAACGACACTCGACTTGAAGAGAACTCAAGGCCCATAGCTTATGTGCTCATAAGAAAAATTGATTCATTTCTAGCAACTTTTATATTGATGGAAAAAAAAAAAGCAGCACCTCTTATATTCATGTGAATCGTAAGGCTAACAACTATGGTAAATATGTGGAAGGAAAACCCATACGGCAAATGATTATAGCAAATAAGCTACAACCCCGGAGCAAATTCAACCTTTCATTGGTTTCTATATGGAGCACTTAATTGATAAATTTTCTGTAGCAAGAAATGCCAATGACAGTTTAAGGCCATCGGCAATATGTTCTAAAGCAAGCAAATACAGTAATTACTTTCACCAATGAAAGAGTTCATTTGCAAAAAAAGGTTATGATACTTTTCTGCAATATGAAAAATAGGAGTAAAATGGCAAACATTGAAACAGTATGCAGACGAGACATCTTGATGCAGGACGTAACCAGTAATTCATATTGTTACAAAATCCCCACAAGAAGCAGTGGAATGTACAGCTCAAAATACATAGATCACATTACAAGAGCTGGAAATTGACAGCAACCAAGTAAACAAGAGAACAAAACTAAAAGTCCACCTCTGATGAAACAGGGAAAAGCTAAAAAGACAGCCTTTACAATAAATAAAAGGAAATGCTCGGAGGTGGCTCCATATGAGAATATTATTCATAACATAAGGACATTAACTCCACAAGATATTGCACAAATCATCAGTGCAACATTGACAAGAAACCATATTTCCTGCACACAGGGAAAACCATAGTACTTGATTAATATTCAGACCATAACAAACCATTTCTTGAACTTTACCATTCTGTCTCTCCATAGTAATGTCTTCGACAACTCTTCCACGTAAACAGGTTAAACATAACCTCGTAGACAGTGAATAGGAGTGTATTCGAAATGGAGGAACAACTACTAATAGTTAAATGGTACATAGTGAAATATACAGCTGGCTACTTTTTTTCATTCTTCCAAAAGGGATATGGAAAGTACCTGATGTCATGGCGCTGGGTCGTTCAATAACAAGAAGAAAGCTTTTGTTTGATCTTTTTCAGTGCTGCTACAACATCAATCATGTTATCCTTTCCACTGGAATATTAGCTGTGCAATTCATGGCTAACTCCATGATGGATGCCACACATTGCATCTTTCGGCTTAAGTTCTCTTCATCTACTGTTAGTAAGTCAGCATCTATAATTTGATCCAACTCATCAGGAAGCAAATTATGCACACAACTTCTCAAATTCATGTCTCCCACGAACATTTCATCATTAGGTTTCTTCTTTGTAAAAGTTTCCAGCAACATGATGCCATAACTATAAACATCAGACCTCTTGTATACAAGGCCTTCCATACCATACTCTAAAAAATATAACTTAAAATACGTTAGCAAATAAACTTAAAATGCACTAATCCATAATACTGTTACAAGTTAAATAGGGTATTCACCTGGAGCAATGTAACCAATTGTGGCAAAGGTTGTAGTGTGAGCAATGGATTCTTCCATAGTTAAAAGTTTTGCTATGCCAAAGTCAGTCAGGTGTCCCAACCATGTCGTTGTCAAGTAAGACATTGCTAGGCTTCAAATCACAGTGAATAACCGGTACTGAATAACCATGATGGAGATATTCCAGAGCAGATGCAACATCGACCATGATATTCAATCTTTGCATTATATTTAAACAATAATCTCGAGAATATAGCAACTTGTCTAAACTCTCATTTGGCATGTACTCAAGTATCAATGCTTTAAAATCCAAGTTACAACAGCTGCTAATGATCTTAGTGAGATTTCTGTGACGAAGATTACGCAAGATATCACATTCTCTATCAAAAGTTTGAAATGTACTTTCCATCTGCACATTGAAAACTTTAACCGCTACTATTATCCCATCTGCCAAAGTTCCTTTGTAAACAGAACCAAAACTTCCACTACCTAGCAAGTTATTTCCATCAAAGCCCTGAGTTGCTCTTTGAAGTTCATAGTAAGAAATTCTTTGTGGTGCTACCTCAGGCAACCACTCATCTTCAGTATTGGTTGTTTTACCCCGACGTCTCATCAACAAAAAGACTATTGCTGAAGCAAGCCCTATTACAGAGAAAACTGAAGATGCAACGACAACCCGCATCAGTCTTTCTTTCTTTGACTTTGAACGATCCTTTGAATTTGAAGGACAAGTTGGGACATGATTTTGAGAGTTACCACACAATCCTTCATTTGACATGAAAGACTGGTAAGGGAGATGAACAAAAGGTCCTTCATTCGTAATTTCTCCGTGTAACCTGTTAAATGAGACATTAAAATAGTGAAGATACTTAAGTGCCTCTAATGATTTTGGGATTACACCAGACAAATTGTTATACGAAAGATCCAATACTTCTAAAGATTTGAGCCCTCCAAATGCCTCAGGAATAGATCCTTCAATTCTGTTATGAGCCAAAAACAGATGAGTCAATTTCTGTAGACTTCCTAATGTACTAGGAATGTTTCCTAAGATTTGGTTCCAGGAAAGATCCAGAAGTATTGCAGCCTTGAGGTTTCCAACTTCAAGTGGTAAAGAGCCATTGAAGAAATTAGAAGACAAGTTCAACTTTAAAATGTCTTTGAGAGTCCATAGACTTGAAGGTATTATGGCAATGAAGTTATTTGAATCAAGAGAAACCTCCCTTAGAGAAGTCATGTCCCCCAAGCAACTAGGAAGACTTCCCCACATTTGATTTTGTGAAAGGTTTAACAAAGCCAAGTTGGATAGCTCACATAAAGCAATTGGAAAGGGACCACTTATTCTATTTGCACCAAGTGAAAGCCGTTGAAGGTTTTTCAACGAGCTTATTGTCATCGGGACAATTCCATTAAAGTCATTATCTTCTAGCTCCAAAGAAGATAAATTTCTCAAATTTCCGACTTCATTTGGAATATGGCCCTTGAGGTTACATCCTGTCGCCAAAAACATTTCAAGAGAAGAAAGGTTGCCGATGGATTTCGGAAGCATTGCATTTAGGGGATTGGAAGACAATATCAATTTTCTCAAGTATTTACAATTGGCCAAAGGAGTAATAAAGCTTAATTCACTGTTGAAGGAGTTACTGGATAAGCCAAGAACTTCCAGAAGTCTTAAATTTCCTAGAGATTCAGGAATTGAACCTGTAAGTTCATTTCGATAGAGTTCGAGATACATAAGCTTAGACATATTTGAGATTGAACTAGGTAAAACACCATTAATGTTGTTTCCAGATAGATGAATTCCTTCAACATTAGGTAAGCCATGGCCTATAGTGGAAGGAAGATTAGCTGAAATGTGGTTACCTGCGAGCTGAAGATATATAAGAGAGGAGATATTGAAGATACCAATTGGGATTGACCCTTTGAAATTATTGTAAGACAATGAGAGGTCCTCCAACTCTTGAAGGTTACCGATTCCATGTGGAATTACACCTGCAAAATTCAGTAAGATTAGGATCAGTAGAAGTATCTGAAAAACTGGAACTCTAAAATGAAAATGGATTAGTTATTTTTCCATACCTGTCAGGTTATTCATTGAAAAATCAAGTACTTGAAGCATACTCAAATTTCCAACTTCTCTAGGTAAAGGTCCTTCAAGCTTGTTTTCACCGATTGATAAATATTCAAGTGATGAAATGTTGAATATGCTTAAAGGGATTGAGCCTGTTAATTTGTTTCTTTCCATGCTTAAGTATTCCAATTTATAAAGACGGCCAATCACATAAGGGACTGAGCCTGTTAACTTATTGTAATCCATGGCTAAAAGCTCCAAGTTATAAAGATGGCCAATCTCATAAGGTATTGTGCCTGTCAAATGAAATATCACATATATTGATATATTTAGCAACTTCTACACAAAACTGCTCATAGAAAATCAAACCAACCATATATATATTATAGAGATTTTTACACTATGTATCATTGGCCCAAGCTTATAACCAAAATGGTTCCATATTTTCAGATCTTATCCGATATAGCCCATTTTGCATATAATTTGAAACACATTTTCATGATAATAGTAACTCCTTTTTCTCTTTTTTTCGCTTGATTAATTAGCGAATCCACCCTTGTTTTTATAGACAAACAGCAAATTCATACTTGTTTTCACATTCAGATTCGGACTAGGAGGCGCAAATCTCAGAATCTTCATATCTTCAAACTTCAAAGCATCCGAAACTTGTGAGTTCTTAATGACTAAAGTTTTAGTTAATAAACTGAAGTTAATATATATGACTACTTTATGCTCTTATGAAATGTCAGTTACCGGCGACTAAAATATGAATCCAGCTGAGCAAGGGCAGATCCAATAGTTCACTATGGGTTAAATTGAACCCACAACTTTTATCATAGACTTGGATTTTCTATATAAAATTCACTAAAATTGCTGAAATTATAAACCTATAACTCAAACAAGACGATGGATTCAGTAGTTGAAACCGAAATCTTGAACCCATAAAATAAAAATTCTGAATCTGCCTTATGTAGTTGAGCCGAAACAACTAAGCAATAAGTGAAAACAAGCAAATTTTGAAGTCTCACATCTTCTCTCACAATTACAAGTCTAGCTATTTTATTCAAGTCTTCTAAAAGTTGTTTATGCATTTATTTATAGAGTAAATTTTATGGGTGGTTATTCAATTTTGTATTTATTTTCCAAAAATTATTTTTTTTAAAAGTAAAAGTCATTTAACTTTGTGTTCATTATACAAAAGTCACTCTTTCTTTGTTATACAAAAATTATTTTGTTTTACTCTAGTTATCACAATAATCACTTTGGTCAAATTTTATAATAGTTTTACTTAAAATGCCTATTATGCCCTTGACATTATAAATTTTCCTGTTTATGTAATACTTATATATATTTTTACCTAGGTATTTTACTTTATAATTAAAATAACTTTATATTACTTTGTTTATTATTTCTGTAATATATCTATACATTTAATTTTCCCATGGCACTCAATTTGTTTAATCATATTTAAACGGGGACATCTTTTAAAATATAAAAATGACAAAAAATATTTATTTAAATAACAAAAATAGATTTGTTTGACAAATAATTTTTTATAGTCAGTAAAACTATTTAGAAAAATTCAAAGACATTTGTATTTAATATTAAGTTTATTTACAGCTTTGTCTGCTAATATTATTTATTTGAAAGTATTAATGTGATGTGTCAGTGTTCTACATGTGGGGATTTTGTTTATTAGGTTAATGAATATGACTTGAAATCTGTGAGGTTTGATTTTATAATTTTCATTAAAAACGTTTCATTCGGCATAGTTAAGGACGTTAACTTAGATTTGTTCACAGTAATATTACTGATAAATTTGATAATACTACATATATATATATATTGAAATTATCGTTAAGAAAAAATTAAATGTACGAATATATTACAAAAGTAAATAAATAAAATAATATAAATTTTATTTAACAATAAGTAAAATACATAGATAAAAATATATAATATAGTATATAATATAGAAAACATTACGTAAATAAGATCCGAATTTATAATGTTAAAGGCATAATAGACTTTTCAGGTGAAACTTTTATAAAATCTGATCAAAGTGACTATTGTGATAACTAGAGCATAGTAAAATCATTTTTGTGTAACAAAAAGAAGAAAAAAAAATGAATTTTGAGTAATGACCACAAAGTTAAAGAATTTTTATGTAACAAAAGAAAATAATTTTTGGGTAATGAACACAAAATTAAATGATCATCCATGAAATTTACTCTTATTGAATTTCTATAAAATTGAATCCATAAGTAAAGTTAAACTCCCCGGAAAAATGGTAAACGCATACCTTCAAAATTGTTAAATCCAATATCCAAAACTTTCAGCAGCTGTAAGTTGCCTAGTTCTCCTGGAATTGTTCCAAGAAAGTTATTTTCCATCAACGCTAGGACTTGAAGTTCCGAGCATTCTGATATGCTTCTTGGTATCTCTCCACTTAACATGTTGGAGCTAAGAAAAAGCTTTTGCAATCTGGGAAGGCGACGGCATAAATCAGATGGAAGATCACCGGTTAAACTAGCATCCATCAGACCCAAATAGTCTAGTGATGAGATGTTGAACACGGAAAGCACATTGGAGCCATTGAGTCCATTGGAACTAATATCAATGGCTATCAACTTTCGCAAACGAGACAACTCTAGTGGAAGTTCACCATGGAAATTGTTGTAGCTTAGATCAAGAGAAATAAGAAAAGAAAGGTTGCCAAGTTGTGGTGGGATGGTACCAGTAAAACCCATACCTGAAATATTGAGTACAGTAACTCGTTGATGACGAGAGCCACAAGTGATTCCAATCCAGTTACAAACAGAGGTAGAAGAAGACCAGTTTTTTGAAAGAATATGGTAAGGGTCTGGAGTGACGTGGGCTTTCAAGGCTAGAAGAGAAGATTGATCAGTGCTGATATTCATGGCTAAGCACGTCGCTATAATGTGAAAAGAGATTAATAAAAATGCTAATAGCCGAAAGGAAGAGGAGGATGTATTCTCCATTAATGATATCCTTGAGTCCACGAAATTAGGAAATGCGTCTGTTGGTTGGATCTTGTTTAACAATATAATATAATCTCTACAGAATTGCAACTGATTAAATGAATAGGAGTAATTAAGAAGATAACGCTAACCTTTTTATATTATTGAAGCTAATAATTAAGAACATAACGCTACAATTATTAACTTAGTTAGTGCAAGCTTCGTGCTAGGAAAAAGAAAGGTTGGAAAAATGTTCACGATCTGGTACTAAATGCTAACACATGACAACAATTTATGGGTTTCGTTATTAAGCTCTTGATTTATGGCTGTCACACTCCAATTAAAGTGACATTATTTGAATAGAGATAATTTTATTATTTTAGGAGTCGCCACTTATAATTGAGTATTTTCAGTGTTCCAAGTCACCAATTATTTAAATCTCTAATCAAAGAAAGTTTTGGCTCCATTGATGACTAGCGAATATAGAAGAACGGATAAGAAATTCTATTGACCGAGAAAATGGTGTAAGGCACTTTCCGGATCACATGGTTCTAGCACGGTCACTTAATTAATTTAAACCCGACTTAAACTAATCTTGGATATATGTCTTAAGGATTTTGCCTTTTTTATCCGCCTTTATTTGCTTGATTATTCGTAAATGTACTTGTCTTGCTTGTGTGCCAAAATCATGCAACGTGTACGTGTACATAACTTAAGGACATATGTATTGTTTTAAGGAGTTTAAATAAGCTGCGTGAACACATGCTTTGCTCTTTAAATTTATGGATCATAGCTATGTTATGCAGACGGATACATAGCCATGCTAATTTGAAACGCGCATAAAGCATGAATCCTCCTACTTAATTTGAGATTGATGTAAGGCTAAGAGTTATGGATAAAATATTATCGCGATAGTGAAATACAAGTTTAATTGTTAACAAGTCACTAAGCTTATAATCATTCATGCCTAAATTGAGCATATCCCTTGCACAACAATTGAATGATGCACTATGCCATGTTTGGAATATGGAAAGACTATTCTGCAACCCAAAAGGCACTTATGTAACTTTAATGACCCATTATTTCAATTCAATGGCTGCAACTTTAATGCCCATTTTAATAGCAATTCAATCGTTGTAACCGTTAGTTGAATTGTTTGTACGTACATTCTCGCTTCCCTTCTCAATGATGCTCTTGGCGACATTAATATTCCCTTCCTTTCCTGGTTTATTGGAAATTGATGAACTGCTTACTCATTACTTCTCCATGGTTTGTCTTGATCCAATTTATTTTAAAGTTATTTTCCAATTTTCTGGTACACTATCTTTTTTCATAAAAAAACTCCTTGTCCTTCATTCCAAAAGAATCACATATAAGAATATAGAAGAATTTATCTAGGAAATAATGGAGAAATCATCCCTTATAACAAATACAATTGTATCTCTAAACAATGTGCGGGAATATCCCTATTGGACTTCTAACTGAGTACCTATCAGAAGACCATGTTATGTATCCTTGGGAATCTGCTATAAGAGGTGAAGGCTTAACTGTTACATTATATGACGCCTTCTGGTTCAAGGCTGAAAACTTCAGGATGGTTGGATTAACAGTCACCTCAACACCATCAAGTCCAAATACTTTAACTGTGTATGTTGAATTAGCTTCACCAACATTAGTCACAGTCCTTGTATATGTTTGAGCCCCTGATTTCAGAGGAATAGAAAATGAAGGATAGTTCAGCTCCGATTCAGGTATGCTCGACGTGCAATGTATCTTTCTTTTCACAATTGCACTAACTTGTTGATCTGTGTAATTCAAGCCACATAAGTAGGGCACATAATCTTCGGGCTGAATGTCATAAATGAGTCCAGGATCATTTGCTCTTGATGGGTCCACGTGCCCTGATCCTGTTGCAAGTAGATTAGCAGTTTTAAATCTTTCGTCCTGGATCGGATCATTTCCAAGGTTGACGAAATCAGCAGTGGTCATGATTGCAGATTTAATTGCAGCTGGAGACCAATCGGGATGTGCACTTTTTAACAATGCTGCTACTCCGGCAAGGTGAGGACAAGCCATCGACGTGCCAGAGAGAATGTTAAATGTTGATGTAGCAGATGTTATCTCCCCTACAGAGGTTCGCCACGCTGCAAGGATATTTACTCCAGGGCCAATAATATCAGGCTTTACTATGCCAATGCTAAATGGTCCCCGTGAAGAGAAGTCAGCAACTGCTGGCGCGTGTTTGTCTCCAATTCTTGTTCCTTTGAATGATATTGTTGCAACTGGGGCTGTTGTTGATTTCATATAATTTAAGATCTTTTGTCCATCAGCATAACTAATATGTGTTGCAGGAAGGACATGAACATCTGCAATTGTTGTATAGCCACGCCATTCGTTGTTCATGAGAATCATGGCAGCACCACCGGCATCTTTCACATTTTGTCCATATTGAACTGCAGGGTAACCGGTGTTGCTTCTCTCACACAACACTATTTTACCCTTGACATCAATTGTAGACAAAAATTCACAATATTCAGGATTAACAAGTGGCAGTAACTTTTGTGAAAAATTTGATGGTTGATAGACTGATTCGCCCTCATATTCTGCTCCATTACCCAAAACTGCTACCGCGCTTATCTTTCTATCTGTTGTGCTAGCACCAACAGTTAGCAACCAGGGGGCTGCATTCGTTACGGAATCATCAACCGGTCCTGTATTTCCTGCCGAGGCACTTACAAAAATCCCCTTCTCAATCGCACTATACGAACCAATTGCTACAACATCATCATATAAAGACATAGAAGCTAATGATCCAAGGGAAATCGAGATCACATCCACACCGTCTTCAATGGCAGCATCAAGACCAGCTAAGATATCGGATTCTTGACATTTTGAAGCACAAACTCTGTACATGACCACATGAGCACGGGGCGCAATGCCAGCAGCAATGCCATTAGCTTTACCAAGCAAATTGGCACCCTCCACAAAGTTTCCAGCAGCTGTGCTTGAAGTATGTGTCCCGTGTCCATCGTCGTCCTCAGGTGACGTAGCATTTTGGGCCAAATTTCGTGCTCCAATAAGCTTGTTGTTACAGACTGTGAGATTGAACTCACATTTGCCTTTCCATTTGGCAGGGGGAGGAGGCATTCCATTGTCATTGAAAGAAGGATGTTGTGGAGTTATTCCAGTATCGATTACACCAATAATCACACCTTTACCAGAATTCGAGGCATTCCACAAGCCAACATTCTGGTGCAAACCAAGAAAATCTGGACTGTGTGTGGTATGCAACTGCAGTACCTGCTGGCGACGCGCAGATACAAATCCTGGTTTCTTTTCCATTATCTTCACTTCATCTGATGACAACACAGCAGCAAATCCGTTAAATACATGACGATAAGAATGTACAATGCGCGACGAGTGCTCAGAATTTGTTGAAGTTGTAGGCAAAAATGACTGATGCCAGAGATATAATTCTCTTGAATCAGTGAAAACTAGATCATCAGGAAACTCAAGAATTACTATATAAGTATCTATATCGCTTTGATTTGTAAAATGGTCACCAAATGTTTTTGATGAAAGAAGTAAGGCAATGCAAAGAAAGGTTGAAATTACGAGTTTCAGATCCATGTTGATTTTCGGCGATGAACACATTTAGGCAAAATGTGAATATATAATGCTTGTTTGATGCTCTGCTCGATTTAGTATGTAATCATTTGGTTACGTATCTTTTTATAGATGTTCCAAATTTGGATCAATTAGATTACCTTATAAACTGAGATTAGTATAAACATATCTATTTTTTCTCTCACTATAAAATATAATCATGATTGACCATATCTTTTATGGTCAGCAATTCAATTTTCTGCCAAATATCCATATTTGCCTATTCAAATAGTTGTTTGATTTGGAAAAAGAATTATTCTAATTGTAATCCATAGTTAATAAGTTGACTGAACAGTCATAGAAACAAGAACAATATACTAATTATTATAACGAAAGGAAATCCTATGAATTCTTCGAAAGTAATTAATTTAATAGTTTGATATTTTATTTACTTGAACTTAAAATCTCTTAATCTTCGTTATGGGTATCCTAACAAATGTCAATAATCTCATTTTTTTAAATTTTCTTTTACAATCCTTTGGAACCTTTTAATTTTTATTGTGAGCCATCACCTCGTTGTAGCTTGAAACTGCCTTCCACGAAAATAAATAAATCAGATCTTTCTTTAATTATTTTTTTTCATTTTTCTTTATACCATTGAATTTAGAAATAAATCAAAGAACAATAATCACAACAAGAAACTAACTATTTGTTCTGGTATAGAAGTGTAGCAACGTAACATATGAAACATAAAACAAATTACTCTATGAGCCATTTAATACTTAGCTCTCGCTTGGACATAGATTTTTATATTTTTCAAAGAATAAAAAAATTATTTGTTCGTGGAATTTGATTAGTTTTAAAAAAAAATCGTAGAAAAATTTTCAAGTTCCAAACTGATTGGGTAAGTTTTTGGGTGAAATTTTTGCTTCCGCTCACAAAGCTTCAACTTTTCTTTCAAGTTACAGCTTGTTTGGATGGTTGTTACATATCGTTTCATAATGTATCGTATTGTATTGTATTGTGTTGTATTGTATTGTATTGTATTGTACTGTATCGTTTGATGAATACAATGTTTGGATGGAATGTGTTGTTTTGTCGTCGTTTCATCGTATCATGCACCAGTAATATGATGAATAAACTTGCAATATTATAAAGAAAAATTATGAGATGATGTATAAAAAGGTAGGGTAAATGATAAAATAAAATTATTTAATAATAATAAAGGGTGAGATTGAGAGAAAAACACAAGGAAACGACGCGACCACACCAAATCGGTCGTTACATAAAGTGGCACATTTCATCGTTACGTAACGATGGATTTAACGATACGATACAATAAAATTTAAGTAACAATCAAAACAAACATTGTATTTAAAGTAACAATATGATACAATACAACTGGTAACAACCATCCAAACAAGTTGTTAAGTGCATGTCCAAAAACAATTTCAAAAATTACTTTTTTTCAAGTTTCAACTAAATCTATATCCATACACTAGGTTATTTTTAACTGAAAAAATGTGCACACCATCAAGCTAATTAGACGAGGTGATGGATAAGAAATAGGGGTGTCAATGGTTCAGTTCCATCTGCTATTTTATAAAATTTACACTATACTAATTTTTTGGTTATTCTATTTTGTGTAACTAAAATTAAAATTTTCAAAATTATCTCAATCATCTCAGTTTCTTGTCACGACCCAAATTCCATATTAGACCGTGACAGCGCCCAACACCGTTGTTAGGCAAGCCAACGCTAATCAACTAGAGAATTCTCGTTTAAATAATTAGTACGTGATAACTTCTCCTTATTTATAAAAATAGATTAGGAGTTTAAGGTTTAAGCATAAATAAATGGAAGCAATAGTTTCGAATTTAAATCATGAAAGTAAACCAAAAATCATAAGTCTACTAATGTGTGTGTCAAGACCCGGTGTCACAAGTATGTGGGCAATCTAGTAGAATATATAAAACCATACTATCCTACTGTCTGGAAAGGAAATAGACAGGAAAATAAAGACATAAGAGAGACTCAAGCTGCTGCAGAACGGCTCAAAAGGGCAGCTCACCGGGAAGTCTCAAGCTGAAGAGTCAAATCTACGCATCGGACTGATGGTCAGATGCACCTATCTCAAAGCCTGTACAATCAAGTACAGAAGTGTAGCGTGAGTATATAAAAATATGTACCCAGTAAATATCCCATCTAACCTCGAATAAGTAGTTACGAGGGGTCGATTCCAATACTTACAAGGGCCAACAATATAATAATATGAAGTTCCAATTCTTAAAGCATAATGTATGTAGATACAATCAAGCTCAAACAAGAATGATAACTTAGAAACCCTTCCATCATATTTAAGAAGTCAAGGCACTTTCTTTATTTAAAACAAGTGGCCTTTCAATCAACAAAGCATACAACTATAAAGAGTTCCAATTCTATTATCACACACAAATACCATCGAGGTCGTTCGGCCCGATCCAACATAAAAGTAAAATTTGCACTACCGAGGGTCGAATGGTGCGAATCATAGATGTATCTATTTACCCCGCTCGTGAATCATACATGCGACACGGTAAAAATATGACCCCGCTCGTGAATCATACGTGCGATGCAGTCAAACATAATTTTATCATTTAAATCATAACCCTTCCTTGATTCTTTTTCAAAAATGAAGACAATTCAACTCGAAGCCTTTTAATCCTTAGAATTTTCTCAACTTAATTGCTTTCGTAACAATTAGCACATATAATCAAATAATAGTGTCCACAAAGCATGGTATAAACCTAGAACTACTCAGACATAATAGAAATAGTACTACGTACGGACTCTCGTCACTTCGTACGTAGCCCCCCACAAATAATCACATATTAATTAAGTTCACCTATAAGGAATTTTCCCTCTTACAAAGTTAGAAAAGAGGCATACCTCGTTTCGAGTCTACTTCCAACTCAAGAATGCGCTCAAACCCTCAAACCGGAGCCGAACACTTTGAAACTCTTCAAATAGTGTAAAAACCAATCATTATAGGTTCACAAGTTCATATTCTAGCTATTAAAGTGATTAACTTACCCCAAAGGTAATATTCCTAAAATTCACCCCCGGGCCCACGTGCCCATATCCCCGAAATTTTCGAAGGAAGTTGTTACCCATAAACTAAGGAACATAGATATATGATTATTACTAAGTTTCATGGTAATTTTCGTGGTAAAAATCTCATTCTTGCCAAACCCTAGGTTTTCCTCTAATCCCATTATTTTCACTAATCTTTACATGTTAATCTACCCAAAATCTAAGTATTTAATTCACATATAGTAGGAAATACTTACCTCCAAAAGCTTGGTGAAAACCCCCTCTCAAGAAGCTCTAAAATCGCTCAACAATGGAGTGAAATGAGCCAAAAACGTCAAAGGCCCGTATTAAATGAAGGCCACTGCCTTCAGCGATTACCGTACCTGCAGTCATGGACTGCACCTGCGCCCTCGCATCTGCGGACAATGGTCCACTTCTACGGAATTCACTAGGTCGGCTGGGGCTGCTTCTGCGGAAGTCCCACCGCTTCTGCGATTCCGTTTCTGCGGAGAAGGGGCCACATCTGCGGTTCTGGGCTGCTCACCTTTGGCTGCATCTGCGAGTCAAGGCCTGCACCTCACACCTTCGGCTTACCAACCGCAAGTGCGGTTATTACAAAAGCTGGGGCTTCATCTCTAGCTCAAGTTTTTTAACTTAGTCCAAGCCTTGTCCGATTAACGCTCGGGGCCCCGCCTGAACATACCCACAAGTTTGGAATGATAAAACGGACTCACTCGAACCCTCAGAACGCCCGAAACAACATTAAAACTAAGAAGCACACCCTATAACCAATTGAATTAAATATATGAACTTCAAGTTCTTCAATTTATTGCCAATGTGCCAAAACATACTTATACTACTCGGATTGACACCAAATTTTGCGTGCAAGTCTTAAATGACATTACAGAACTATTCCCAGTCTCGAATCCCGTCGGACCTCGGTATTATCAAAAAATGCTCTAAACCAAATTTAAAGAACTTCTAAGATATTTAAGAACCAACTTTCACCATTAGGTGTCGAAACGCTCCTGGATCTTTCAAAACCCAATTCGGGCATATGCCCAAGTCTAAAATCATCATATGAACCTGTTGGAACTGTCAAATCCTGATTCCGAGGTCGTTTACTCGAAATGTTGACTGAAGTCAAACTTGGCCTTTTAAGCCAACCTTAAGGAACCAAGTGTTCCGATTTTAACCCAAACTTTTCCAAATCCCGAACCAACCATCCCCGAAAGTCATAAATTAGTAAAAGCAAGTACGTGAAGTCTTATTTAGGGAAACACAGTTCTAGAAAGTAAAACGACCAGTCAGATCGTTACATTCTCCACCTCTTAAACAAACGTTCATCCTCTAACGGGTTTAGATTTATACCTGAAGTGCTAAATAAGTGTGGATATCTGCTCCGCATGTCCTCCTCGGACTCCCAGGTCGCCTCTTCGGCTAGTTGGCCCCTCCATTGAACCTTTACAGCAGAAATTCTCTTGGATCTCAACTGGCTCCTCCTCATAACCCAAGCTCTCATCTAGCTGAATAGTACTGAAGTCTAACACATGAGACAAGTCGGCATGATACCTCCGCAGTATAGACACATGAAAAATCGGATGAACTCCTGATAGGCTAGGGGTAACGCAAGCTCGTACGCAACCTCCCCAACTCGCGTCTACACCTCAAATGGTCCTATAAACCTGGGATTCAACTTGCACTTCTTCCCGAATCTCATAATACCCTTCATCGGTGAGACTTTCAAGAGAACTTTCTCACCGACCATGAATGATACATCATGCACCTTCTGATTTGCATAGCTCTTTTGTCTGGACTGTGCTGTGCGAAGTTTCTCCTAAATCAACTTTACCCTTTCCAATGCATCCTTCACCAAATCAGTACCGTATAACTTAGCCTCGCCGGGCTCAAAACACCCGATAGGAGAACGATATCACCGACCATATAAAGCTTCAAATGGAGCCATCTCGATGCTGGACTGATAACTGTTGTTGTAAGCAAACTCGGCCAAATGCAAGAACTGATCCTATTGTCCTCCAAAGTCAATCACACATGCTCTCAGAATGTCCTCTAATATCTGAATTGTCCGCTCCGAATGTATATCGGTCTGAGGATGAAATGATGTGTTGTTCTCTACACGGTTCCCCAACTCACTCTGTACAACTCTCTAGAATTGCAAAGTGAACTAAGGGCCCTATCTGATATGATGGAAACAGGCATACCGTGCAACCGGACTATCTCCTGAATATAAATTTGGGCCAACCTTTCTGAAGTATAGGTAGTCATAGCTAGAATGAAGTGTGCCAAGTTGGTCAACCTGTCGACAATGACCCAAACTGCATCAAACTTCCATAAAGTTCGTAGCAACCTAACTACAAAGTCTATAGTAATGTGCTCCCGTTTCCACTCCGGTATAGTCATCTGCTGAAGTAGGTCACCTGGCCTCTGGTGCTTATACTTGACCTGGTGGCAATTTAGGCACCTCGCTACATACTCCACTATGTCTTTCTTCATTCACCACCACCAATAATGCTGTCTCAGGTCACGATACATCTTTGTAGCACCTAGATGAATAGAATACCGTGAACTGTGTGCCTCATCTAGAATCTTCTCCCTCAATCCATCGATATTTGGAACACATAGGCAAACCTGGAGTCGCAGAATACCATCCTCGCCAATAGAAACCTCATTGGCACCACCCTGTAGTACCGTCTCTCTGAGAACTGCCAAATACGGATCATCAAACTGTCGAGCCTTGATCTGCCCTAATAATAAAGACTGGGCAACAACACATGCAAGAACTCGGCTGGGCTCTGAAATGTCCAACCTCACAAGTCTGTTAGCTAAGGACTGAACGTCCAAAGCTAGTGGCCTCTCCTCTGCTGAAATGAATGCCAAGCTACCCATACTCTCTGCTTTCCTGCTTAAGACCTACGCGACCACATTTGCCTTGCCCGGATGATAAAGAATGGTAATGTCATAATCTTTCAATAACTCAAGCCATCTACGCTGCCTCAAATTGAGATCTCTTTGCTTGAATAAATGCTGCAAGCTGCAATGATCAGTGTAAACTTCACATGAAACTCCATAAAGGTAATGCCTCAAGATCTTAAGAGCATGCACAATCGCCGCTAACTCCAGATAGTGCACAGGGTAATTCTTCTCATGAATCTTCAGCTAGCATAAAGCATATGCAATAACTCGCCCCTCCTGCATCAATACACAACCCAAGCTAAGACGTGAAGCATCGCAATACACCATATACATCCCCAAACCGGAAGATAACACTAGAACCTGTGTTGTAGTCAATGTTGTCTTAAACTTCTGAAAGCTTGCCTCACAATCATTGGACCAACGAAATGGAGCACCCTTCTGGGTCAATCTAGACAAAGGTGCTGCAATGGATGAAAAGCCTTGCACAAACCCGCGATAATAACCTGCTAATCCTAGGAAACTCCTGATCTCAGTCACCGAAGTGGGACGTGGGCAACTCTGAATTGCCTCAATCTTCTTGGAATCCACCTTAATACCCTCTCCTGATAGAACATGCCCCAAGAATGCCACAGACTCTAGACAAAACTCACACTTGGAGAACTTAGCATATAGCTCCTGTTCTCTCAATGTCTGAAGCACCACTCTCAAATGCTGCTCGTGCTCCCCCAGGCTACGTGAGTAAATCAAGATGTCATCAATGAAGACGATAACAAAAGAATCAATATAAGGCCTGAACACCTGGTTCATCAAATCCATAAACGCCATTGGGGCATTAGTCAAGCCGAAGGACATTACTAGAAACTCGTAATGACCATATCTAGTACGGAAGGCAGTCTTTGGAACATCTGAATCCCGAATCTTCAATTGATGGTACTCTGATCTCAAGTCGATCTTAGAAACACCCTAGCACCCTACAACTGATCAAACAAATCATCGATACGCGGAAACGGATACTTGTGCTTGATGGTGACTTTGTTCAACTAGCGGTAATCAATGCACATCTGCATAGTCCCATCCTTCTTCTTCACAAATAACACTGGTGCACCCCAAGGTGATACACTTGGTCTCACAAACCCCTTTGCTAACAACTCCTCAAGCTGCTCCTTCAACTCTTTCGGATCCATATGGTATGGTGGGATAGATATAGGCTGGGTACCTGGAGCCAAATCAATACAGAAATCAATGTCACGATCTTGAGACATGCTGGAAGGTCAGAAGGGAACACATCGACGAACTCCTGGACTACTGACACTGAATCAATCATCGGAGACTCTACAGTGGTGTCCCAAACATATGCTAAATATGCCAAACACCACTTCTCAACCAGATGTCAAGCCTTCAGAAAAGAGATAACCCGACTACATGTACTAACGGAGGAACCCTTCCACTCTAATCTTGGTAGCTATGGCATCATTGAAGTAACAGTCTTGGTATGACAATTAAGGATGACATGATATGGAGATAACTAATCCATGCCTAGGATGACCTCAAAGTCGATCATATCAAGTAATAGAAGGTCTGCTCTAGTCTTATAACCATAGAATGTAACCACACAGGACCAGTAGATCTGATCCACAACCACCCACAAGAGTGGACACATAGAAAGGAGTACCCAAAGACTCACGAAGGATATCCCGGAAATGAGCAAACAGAGCTGACACATATGAATATACAGACCCTTGATCAAATAATACCGAAGCATCCCTACCGCAAACAGAAATAATACCTATGATCACAGTATCTGAGGCCACTACATCTGGTCTAGCCAGAAAAGCATAGAATCTAGATGGAGCACCGACTGGCTGGCCTTCTCTTGGCTGAACAATAGCAGGCTGACCTCCCCTTGCCTAGCCTCCACCTCTAGGACGACCCCTACCAGCCTGTCCCCCACCTCTGGGCAGTCGAGCGGCTGGTGCTGCAATCATGGGCTGATGACCCTACTGTACTACCTTACCCCGAAGTCTAGGGTAGGTCCTCTTTATGTGACCCAGATCTCTATACTCGTAACAACCTCTCGGTACCATAGATTGCTGACCCGATGCTTGACCCTGATGGCCTGAATACCCACTAGAAGAACCCTGAATGGTTGGTGGGCGGTATGAACTCTCTGGCATGGCACTGAAATAGGCACTAGAAGAACCCTGATGAACTAGTGGGCGGTAAGAACTCTCTAGCATAACGCTTAAATAGGGTCACGCTGGAGCACCCCGAGGAGGTGGTGGTTGTCACACCTCCTTTTTACGCACCCGAGGGGGCGCGAGGGAGTTTTTTCCAATTAAAGGACAATCAAAACGGGATTGGTTTATTTATTTCAGAGTCGCCACTTGGGAGGTTTAGGGTGTCCCAAGTCACCAATTTTAATCCCGAATCGAGGAAAAGAATGACTCTATATTACAGTCTGCATACCAGAAATCTAGATAAGGAATTCTGTTAACCCGGGAGAAGGTGTTAGTCATTCCCGAGTTCCGTGGTTCTAGCACGGTCGCTCAACTGTTATATTTGGCTTGATTATCTGATTTTAAATACAATATGAACTTATGTGCAAATTTTATCTTTTAACCGCTTTATTATTATTGTTTTTACGAGAATGTGAACGTCGCTTAAAACATAGGTCTTTGGACTGCGTCACATGAAATGCACCCACAATCCGGAACATATTTTATTTGACGTTTTGGGATTTGGATTTGGGTCGCATGAAATGCACACCCCAAGTTTTAAGAAAGTAAATTATTAAACACGCGCCTAAAGAGACTATCGCGTCATTATTTTGCGGAGGCCGTGAAATTCGCTAAACGACCCTCCTGAATTCTAAGTAATTTTAAACAAGTATTTACTGAGGGCCCCGCAATTTGCATTTTTGTTTGTCGAGGCTCGTCTCATTCTATTTATTTAAAGGAATTTGCAACGTCATGGAAATGCATCTCAAACCACGTCACAATCAATGCACCCGTGATTAGAGACATATTTCGATTTCGTTGAGATTTGGATTTGGGTCACATAAATGTGCACCCGAGTTTAGGGAGATACATTATTAAGACGCGCCTAAAGCAACCAACGCATTATTATTTTTGGGGAGGGCCGTGAAATTTGTTAAACGGCCCATCCCGGAATCTAAGTATTTAATACATATATTTTGTGAGGGCCCCGCAATTTGTCCCTTTTATTCGGCGAGGCTCGTCTCATTTTATTCTTTATTATTATTATTATTATTATTATTATTATTATTTTTATTTTTTATTTTTTAAAAGGATGCCATTTTTATGTCTTTAACAATACTAAAACTTACGGCCTCTTTACAACTAAAATCCCATGACTTGTTAGAAGTTTAATGAAAGGAGTTTAGTGAATGAGTGTTTCGGTAGTAGTAACAGCATGCACTAATACTATTTTTTTCGAATGACCTAACCAAAGGAAAGGACGAACAGATTAACGTCAAACTTGTGTCATAGAACGACTAGTCCAACTTAATTAAACGACATCAAATAAACAAGAATAACATAACATGAAAATGAACCAAAATGCAGACAATGAAACATAGGCAGAAAATTTCCATACCAATTTTTATATTGCATCTCAAACATTCAACGTAAAGTTTATTTATCTAATACACCGAGGTTTACTGACCTTTGCGCCTCGACAAACTCAGAACGACAAACTCGATTCTGACGGAACTCAAGCCGGACCTCTCTGAACGAAGAACAACGACGGAACCTCGGACAGCACCTCGACGTACCGGACCTCGACGAACCAAAGTCGACCTTGACGGAAAACAGAAAACTCGGCCAAGCAAGATCGCAGCAACCCACCGCTGCTCGGAGACGCAGCTACGACTGCTTGGCATGCAGCAATAGCTGCTCGTCGGACTGAAAATGGCGGACTGGTTCTTGGCTACGGCGAAGGAGAAAAATGGTCGTGAGGCTGCTTGGTTCAGCAGGTGGTGATGGAGGTGGGAGTTGGTTGTGACAGGCTGTCGACGATGGAGCTAGGAGGAGGAGGAAGGGTCGTAGGCAGTTTGGGTGGTTTGACGATGCTGAGGAAGCTGGTGGCGACGTGAGAAGATGGTGGTTGACGATGGTTATGGCGTTTAGACAGTGGTAGACGATGGAGGAGTTGGGTGGTCGTTCATGGAGGACCTGCAGGCAGTAGGTGGTTTCATGGGGTGTTGATGGTGGTTTTGGGCAGAAGCTGTTGGTCGTGGGGCGGAGAGGGGATCGTTTGTGGTGGTGTCGGACGGTGGTGATGGAGGAGGAGGGTGGTAGTTTGGACGACGCAGGCAAGACGGAGAGGGGTCAGCTGGCCGGGCAACGATGGTGGTAATGGAGGTTGCTAGTGGCGGGCTGCTTGGAGGTTGACGACGGGCCTGTTTGGTGGTCTAGCGTCGGGTTGCTGACGGGGAGGGGTCAACTGGTGGTTATGGTGTCGTTTGGTTGGTGTTTTTACGTGGAGATCGGTGGGGGAAGGTGATGGGTTGAGGAGGAGTGAGCTAGTAGGGTTTCGTCTTCTTCTTCTCAAAGAAGAAGATGAACAGTATTCCTTGCCCAAAATTTTCCAAATCCTCCCTTCGTTCCTTTGGCCTTTTGTCCGTGTTTTGTAACACAATGCCCATAAAAATGAGCCCCACGCGTGGTGGGGTTCAAGGCATATGTCCCCCACGCGTGGTGGGGTTCCCCACGTGTCCTGGACACGGTTTATTATGGGCTAGGTCCGAAAATTAGGCCTAAAACTGGGTAGTTTGAACCTGAATATTATTCTTTTGCCCGGACCCGAGAAATAGGAAAACGTTGCTTAACTAGTCCTATGTAAGCAAAATAACTACCAAAAATAAGACTAGTATTCAAACAAAACTATATATTTTTTAAATATTTTTTCAAGATTTAAAATAGCTACAAAATATTAATAAAACTATTTTTGTAATTTTCGTTTTTTAAATATTAAGATAAAATATGAAGTAATATTTTTTTTGTATTTTTCAAAATTATAATGTCTGCAAACATTAATAGAGCTATATTTTTTTGTAATTTTCGAAATTATATACAGTACAAAAATAAAGTGCAATTTTTGTATTTTTCAAGTTTATGAGAGATACATAAACTAAAATTTATATATATATTTTTTTGAAATTTTCTTTTTGCAACGAAATAAAGTAAAAATAGTTAAAATAGCTATACTAGACCCAATTTCACATATTCACGCTAAAAATGTGAAAATTTTCGGGGAGGGTCAAAAATCACGTGCTTACAGCTGCCCCTCTTTGACTGGAAACACGAAGAGTTTTCCGACAAAGAATGACTAGACGTGTTTTTGACCCGACCATTACTTGGACGGACTACACTTAAGGAAAGGGAGGGAATGTGACCGAGCCCTGGTATCTGAGCCGCCTACATATCCTTGGTTATACAGGAATCAGGCCACGTGTAGTTCGGGATGAGAGAGATAGTGAAGTGTACCGAGGTGGAGAGCCGATCGAGGTGCCGTTCCATTGAGGTTCCGATCCGCGGTCCTGTCATTACAATAAAAATGAAAACTGAAAAAGACTAACTAAACCTATCAGCTGCTAGTTACAAGGATTCCTATCTCTTAAGTCTTCTGAAACTTGGTCTTGAGTCTTGAATGGTGCTTCATACAGACTTTGGATTTGAACCTTGATCCTTGCTAGTTGTAGGCGCTAGTTCTTGAGCAGATCACATCTGTTCTCCACTTCCGTGCTTTGGATTCATTCATTTTTTTTTTGTTTTTGTTTTTGTGACTAGCTTTTGTTGACCCTCTCAGACTGTTGACTCGCATTCTTGGGGCGAGCTTCTTGTTGCTTCTATCTTGGATTGAGTGCTGGGGATTTTTGTTGTAGCCTTCTGCCTTCCAATGGGTTACGGTTTGACTTTGAACGATCTCGCTGTTCTACAGGCGGACCCCTAACTTCTTCAAACTTTGACATATAACAATCTTCTGCTCTACAGGCAGGCCCCTGACAATCAAAGCAAACAAAACAAACAAAATTTCCTAACCCAGTTTGCACTGGGAAGGTTTGTGAGTCGTTAGCAAAATCGTAGCCCACTGATACTACTGATGCAGTGCTGAGAGTGAACTAAACACTAGATTAGGATGTATTCCCTTGTTATACAGGTGGGCGCCTAACTTCAATGCTTGAAATGTAAGGACTGAAATGTATTCCTCTGTTCTATGGGCGGGCTCCCAACTTCAACACTTGTAATGAAAAAGACTGAAATGTATTCCTCTCGTTATACAGGTGGGCGCCTGGATTTAGGAAAATGACTCTTTTTTCAAAATGTTTTTTTTAGCATCTTAGGAGAAAGATTCATCGGACTAAGATTTTGATCCTAGGAGAAGGTTCGTCAGACTAGGTCTCTATCTTAGGAGAAAAATTCGTCAGACTAAGATTTTGATCCTAGGAGAAGGTTCATCAGACTAGGTCATTTTTGTTTTTTGGTTATCTTAGGAGAAAGATTCATCAGACTAAGATTTTGATCCTAGGAGAAGGTTCGTTAGACTAGGTCTCTATCTTAGGAGAAAAATTCGTCAGACTAAGATTTTGATCCTAGGAGAAGGTTCATCAGACTAGGTCATTTTTGTTTTTTGGTTATCTTAGGAGAAAGACTCATCAGACTAAGATTTTGATCCTAGGAGAAGGTTCGTCAGACTAGGTCTCTATCTTAGGAGAAAAATTCGTCAGACTAAGATTTTGATCCTAGGAGAAGGTTCATCAGACTAGGTCATTTTTGTTTTTTGGTTATCTTAGGAGAAAGATTCATCAGACTAAGATTTTGATCCTAGGAGAAGGTTCGTCAGACTAGGTCTCTATCTTAGGAGAAAAATTCGTCAGACTAAGATTTTGATCCTAGGAGAAGGTTCATCAGACTAGGTCATTTTTGTTTTTTGGTTATCTTAGGAGAAAGACTCATCAGACTAAGATTTTGATCCTAGGAGAAGGTTCGTCAGACTAGGTCTCTATCTTAGGAGAAAAATTCGCCAGACTAAAATTTTGATCCTAGGAGAAGGTTCATCAGACTAGGTCATTTTTGTTTTTTGGTTATCTTAGGAGAAAGATTAATCAGACTAAAATTTGGATCCTAGGAGAAGGTTCATCAGACTAGGTCATTTTTTGTTTGTTATCTTAGGAGAAAGATTCATCAGACTAAGATTTTGATCCTAGGAGAAGGTTCGTCAGACTAGGTCTCTATCTTAGGAGAAAAATTCGTCAGACTAAGATTTTGATCCTAGGAGAAGGTTCGTCAGACTAGGTCTTGTTTTTTTTGGTATCTTAGGAGAAAGATTCATCAGACTAAGATTTGGATCCTAGGAGAAGGTTCATCAGACTAGGTCTCTATCTTAGGAGAAAAATTCGTCAGACTAAGATTTTGATCCTAGGAGAAGGTTCATCAGACTAGGTCATTTTTTGTTTGTTATCTTAGGAGAAAGATTCATCAGACTAAGATTTTGATCCTAGGAGAAGGTTCATCAGACTAGGTCATTTTTTGCTTTTTGGTTATCTTAGGAGAAAGATTCATCAGACTAAGATTTTTCTTTTTGTTTTTTTTTTTGTTTTTTTTTTTTATCTTTAACAACCACTTAGGAGGAAATGCATCTCCTACGGGTGAAACTGAAACTAAAACTTAGGAGGAAATGCGTCTCCTAGGGGGTAAAACTTAAATTAGGAGGAAATGCGTCTCCTATGGGTAAAACATAAACTTAGGAGGAAATGCGTCTCCTATGGGTAAAACTAACTTAGGAGGAAATGCATCTCCTATGGGTAAGACTCAAACAAACTTAGGAGGAAATGCGTCTCCTATGGGTAAAAACTAAACTTAGGAGGAAATGCATCTCCTTATGGGTAAAACTAAAACAACCTTAGGAGGAAATGCATCTCCTATGGGGTGAAACTAAAACAATCTTAGGAGGAAATGCATCTCCTATGGGTAAAACTCAAACTTAGGAGGAAATGCATCTCCTATGGGTGAAACTAAAATGAACTTAGGAGGAAATGCATCTCCTATGGGTAAAACTCAAACTTAGGAGGAAATGCATCTCCTATGGGTAAAACTCTAACGATTTCAAACTAGGAAGTGCGTCTCCTATTAATGAAACCTTCGCTTTCTTTTTTTTTTTGAATTATTTACTTACCTGTGTTGTCTTCCCTCGAAACTGTTGGGGATTATTTAGACGGGGATGACTTTCCTTTTCTTTTTCTTTTGTTTTGTTTTGTTTTTTTTTATCTTTTTATTCTTTTTGTTTTTCTTTTTATTATTCTTTTTTTTCTTTTTTCTTGTTTTGTTTTTGGATAGCTTCTTCCTTCAAAGACTACATCTCTTGATCTACTTACCTGTTGGGGGGTAAAATGTTATCAGCTGGGGGTACCTGACTTCCAGAAAATTTTCTAAATGGAAGGAAAATTTTCTGCCCCAGTTTGATAATATCCCTTGTGGCATGCGCTTCTGCATCAATGCCATTTCCTTTACCTGTTTCAAATCAAATAAAATTTGTTAGTTTAAAATATGGTGGTTGGCTGTGATACTCCTATTGGGATTGCTTTCCCTTTTTCCTTCATTGCGCTGTGCTCCACGACTTGTTGGGGACGATTTTATTTGCTGGGTACAATCCCTTTCTGATGGGAATATCCCTCTTCTTTTGTGGCATAGCTCGGAAACTGGCATTTCCCCGACCTTTTAGTCTAGTATGGATTTCGCCAAATCATGCTCACTGCTTTCCTTGCTTTGTTCATGGGCCTTGGCCTTTGAGGTTTATAACCTTGGGTTTGGCAAGGATATCTCTCTTGACGCTCGTCAATCCTTTTGTCAATTCCCTTTTGCTGGGGATATCTTTATTGACGCTGGCCTCACGCTTGTTCCTTGCTGACTATACCATTTGGATGTACTAGTCAGATCTCATCTTGAAAAGCTGATGGCATATTTGAAGTCATTTCATACTTGTTCTGGCCCGACAGACTCTATTGGGGAATTTTTCTATGAAAGGAGAAAGATAAAAGAAACAAAATAAAAAGACAAAGGAAACGAATGACTCTTTTACAAAAGAAACTATAAATAAAAATCTATCAAACGCAGATACCGACTCTAATGGCCATGACATGCGTATGTGGCCTATCCTCCGCCGTCAATCATCTTTTAAGATCTTCAATTGACGATTCCCCCTCTGATTCTCAATCTTATTCGACTTGTAGGGCCCGAAGGGTTTTCACTATCAAGTCTCTCTCATTTTTGGGTTCTTCTCTCAGCTTTCATCGCCTTATGGTGCCTGTGAAGGTTTCCACCAATAAGACTCTCTCGTTTTATATCTCTCTCCAGCTGGGGATTTGGAGTGTTGCTGGTATGACTCTTTCTATTGGAGATTAGAGTCCTTTCTGCTGTGGAACAGAATGTTATGTTCGTCGGTAAGACTCTTCATTTGTCTGACTTGACATTTTTTGAAAACTGATCAGAAGGTATTTCTTTGGACCGTAATGTGAGTTTTTGGATATGGCTAGAAAGAAAAGGTATAAAAGGCTCAAAAATGAATGGATTTTGGGTTATTAATTACAACCTTCGGAACTAGATTTATTTACAACAAACGCAACCTTTGCCCCAGTTTCTTGCTTGGGGATTATTTTAATTGATTTTTTTTCATTTTTTTCAAAACTATGACCGAGCCGTGAAGCGCCTACGTATCCTCTTTGAGGAATCAGGTCAAACGTAGTTCCCACTTCCTCTTTTCATTCCGACTTTCTTTTCACTCATTTCTTATCTTTTTTTTTTGTTGTTTTCTTTCTTTCTCTTTTTTTTTGTTGTTGCTGATTCCGAACGAGGGGTATGAAAGAAAAATAAATAAGGCTCAAAAAGGGGTAACGAAGGATAAAGTGTTTAGGTAGCAGAACAAAATGCCTTCGTCATTTCAGTCTTCAAAACATGCCAAGCGCACACTTTAAATTTGTAGTCTCTTCTGATGGTGCTGGACTTGACAATTGTGTTAAACATTTTATTTTTCCTTTGTCATTTCTAAGCACCGTTGGGCGACACTCTCATTATCATGACCGACCCTCATGCCAAATTGGCGAATCTTGTTTTTAACGGTTTTCTTTGTGCTTAACTTGCCCCAGTTCCACATGACTCGGGCTCTGAATAATCTCAAACCGTCCTTATTTTCTTTAAATGGTCTGATCGCCTTTCCAGGGTTTTATGATTAGCTTTAAAGACTAGGCCCAAAGTGTGTGCGCATGTCATGTCCCTAGAATCGGCATTGAATGAAATGATAAAAGGACTAAACAAAAGACGACTGGAACTAACAAAAGACCGACTTTGTATTAGACTACCGGCGAAATGGTTTGAATAATAAAACAAACAAAACAACCAGAATAAAATCCTGACACAAACTGGACAAAATTTAAACAAACTGCTATGACAAAATGGAAAGATAAGAAGGTTTGACACATGACAAAATCCCAATTACAACCTTAATAATCCGAACAACAGAAATGACCACAAAATAAGCCACCACAAGCTTCTCTCTTGCTGACCGAGGAACGAAGCGTCCTCCCCAAAAAATTGGCATCTTAGCCACTGAGCTTTGCATCAATACTGCCAAGACCATTACCCGCTTCAACATCGTCACCCTCTGTCAACAAGTTCTCGATATGGTTCGAGTGCTCCATGTCACTGTTATTGATCACAATCCGCCCTTCTTGGACCATTCTTTCTATTTGTCTTTTCAAATCCCGACAGCTTTCAACATTGTGCCCCTGGACATTGGAATGGTATTCACACCTTTTAGAAGGGTCAAAGCTTCTTGCACGTGGGTCCACACGATTTGGAGGAATAGGTGCAATCATGTCATGATTCTTTAATTTCTCAAATAAGCTTTCATAGGACTCTCCTATTGGTGTAAAATTATCTTTCAACCTTTGTTCCCCTTTATACCACTGGCTTGGCTGTGGCTTATAGGGCGCCTGAAAATTTTGTGGAGACTTCTGGAGATTTTGTGATGCTCGTGCTCGCCTCCTGGGGTGTTTTGATGGTTGGACAACATACTGAGGTGGAGCGACAGAGTATTGAGCGTCCTGAGGTGGATAATACTGCTCAGGGGAGCCATAGAAAATCTGAGGAGGCTGCTCATACCTTCGAGATGTTCTCCTGGGACCTCTTCTAGACCCTGATATCATCATGATTTCTTCAATCTCCTCATTTGTGTCGCTGAGATTATCTGACTCAACCCGGACAGCCTGAGTTGCGGCTTTAAGAACAGCTTGACTTATAATTTTGCCTGTCTTAAGACCATTCTCTACCATTTCTCCAATTTTGATCGCTTCCGAGAAGGTTTTGCCAACTGTGGACACCATGTTTTGAAAGTAATCTGGCTCTTGCGCTTGAAGGAAGACAATGATTAGCTCGTGGTCATCCATGGGCGGCTTAACTCGAGCTGCTTGCTCTCTCCATTTTATGGCATATTCCCTGAAACTTTCACTTGGTTTCTTCTTCAGGTTTGAATGGGACATGCGGTCTGGGGGAATGTCGATGTTGTATTGGAACTGTCTGACAAAGGCCTGTGCCATGTCATCCCAGACATACCAGCGAGACGTGTCTTGATTCATAAACCATTCGGAGGCTACTCCCGTAAGGCTTTCCACAAAATAAGCCATCAACAATTTTTCATTTCTTCATGCACCTCTCAGTTGATTGCAATACCTTTTCAGGTGGGCTATGGGATCTCCATGCCCATCGTACTTTTCAAATTTTGGAGTCTTGAAACCAGGCGGCAAGTGGACATCGGGGAACATACATAGATCTTTGAAGGCAACGCTCTTTTGGCCTGCCAACCCTTGCATGTTTTCCAACCATTGTTCCAAGCTTTTCACTCTTTGGGTCATTTCTTCCTGTACCATCTTTCAGGCAGGCTTTTCAGTTTTTGCAGCAAGATCAAACGAGTACGAGTGGTACTCAAGAGAGTGGTACTGCTCTTGTTGTGTCGCAAATTGTGACTCATGACGAGGAACCCTCCGACTCTGAGTCTCTGGAGCACTTGTAACAGCTTCGACGTTAGTTGTCATTTTTCTTTGAGGCACAAACCAACCACCTCAACTTTCTTCACAATTCAAAACCAAATATGTTAGAATGGACTCAGTCGGTCCTTATTATTATCAATATATATATATATATATATATATATATATATATTTATTCTATTTTTCTTTTTCTTTTTGTTGTGGTCAAATCTTATGGAGATTGCCTACGTATCATGACCCCGCATGAATCATACCTTGCGTAGTTCGGACCAATAAAAGATAAACAATAATGAACATTTTTTTTTTCAATTTTCATATTGAAACAAACTGGGTTTCAAGGATTTAAAGATGACCCGCAAACTTGAAAATCAAACAACCCGCATGTTCTAATCAAAAGATTGGTAGACTCAAAAACAAAATTCCTGCTCCCTTTCTCTGTTCGACAAATGCAACCAAATGGTTATTTTTTGCAAATGTGGCCCCTTCCAAATTTCACATGAATTTTGAGGTCGGGGAGGATTATTTCGACACTTTACAAACTTGTCCATTCTTTTACGAAAATAACCTTTCGACAACTGAAAGATACTCTAAGGCTATTTCGGCAAGAACGGTTTAAGACGCGGCCGAAGCTGGCTCGACTTATTTTTGACTAAAAATTCAAACGGTATTCACCTAACCGCTGACTCTTTGTTTTTTTTTTCAAATTGCAATAAAAACCTGGTGTTGCAAACACGGCCCTTTAGCGCCTCGGGGACGAAGATTTATAAGGCTGTGTGGGTCAACTAAACCAACAATCCTAAACATGACCCAAAGGTGGCTATTTATGCAAAGTCAGCCTTCCGGCGTCCCTTTCGGGAACATTCGGCTATTTATGACAAAGCAGAATCACCTGGCTTATTTATGACTCTTTTTATCGTTTTTTGAATTTAGAAAAGTCAATATTGCAAACACGGCCTTTTGACGTCTCGGGGACGAAGATTTTTAAGGCTGTATGGGTCAATTGGACCAAGTCTTAAAAAATGACCCAAAAGGTGGCTGTTTATGCAAAGTCAGCCTTCCGGCGTCCCTTTCGGGAACGTTCGGCTATGTCTTGATAAAACAACGTCACCCGACTTCTTTATGACAAAAACTAAAATTTGACATGTATATTTTTTTATTATTATTATTATTTGTTTTTGGCTTTTTTAGCAAAAGGTGGGGTTGGACCCGATGAGGGTTGCCTACGTATCTCACATCCGGTGAGAATCAAACCCGCGTAGTTCGGGCAAATGAACTACCTTAAAAGAAGAAAGGAAGCATTTTTTGATTGATTTTCTTTTTACAAGAAACACTTCTAAGATATATTTTTGAATTTTCATTTGCTCTTTTTTTTTCTTTATTCTAAAGAAGAAGAAGAAAATATTTTTCGGAATTTTGCTTTTAATAAGAGAAATGCTTCTCAAAATGTTTTTTTTTTGGATTTTGAATTTTCTTTTCAATTTTGAAAAAGAATCAAAATATTTTCGGATTTTTTTATTTATTTTATATTATACTATTTTTTTTGAAAACAATTAGAAAGACTTCCTAAAGAAGTCAATAATGGAGAAAATATTTTTGGATTATTTTAATTTTGTCATTTTCATAAACAAATAAATAACACATATTTTAAAAACAAGACTCTTTTTTTCATTTTTATGGCAAGACAAACAATTTTCTTTTCTATTAATGTTTTTTTTTAAAAAAATAAAATAAAAATAAGACAAAACAATGGTTATTTTTTCTACTTTTCCTTTGCTTTAATAAAACAAACTAATAAGACATTCATTTTCATTTTCTCAAAATTTCGGCAGAGTTTCGATACTACTCGGACATTGATTTTTCTCTAAAAATAAGTGGTTATATCTCTACACTGTCATTTTTTCTCCTCTTTTTCACGATTTTTTTTTTAATCTGTGGAAAATAATGAAAACATACAAAATCTTTTTGAATTTTCATGCTTTGTTTTATTTGTAATTTTATTCTTTTATATTTATTATTTCTTTCAAAAATGTGGCATGAGAGACATAACGATTTCCAAGACTTCTTGGATTCCGCAAATGCTCCCCATGCGCTTTTCCCAACATATGAAGCGTGGGGGACATATGAGAATTCCAAGACTTCTTGGATTCCACAAATGTTCCCCATGTGCTTTTCCCAAAAAGCAAGCGTAGGGGACATAGGGAATTCCAAGGCTTCTTGGATTCCACAAATGTTCCCCATGCTTTGATTAAAATAACATCATGCTGGAAATGACCAAATGACCCATACGCCCTTGACTAAATACAACATGTAGCACATAGGATGCCGAAAGATTGTCTATTATTTTCAGGTTGCTTGTCCTAGACGGACCCAACCCCTATGTTGAGTCCCCTAAGTCAAATGCACATGATGCAAATAAACGTTCCTACTAGGGATCCGACATGTGGCTTTGTTATACTAGGTTCAAAAACCTGGGTGTTTGTTCTAGACCTGGCTTACCCGAGCGGACAGCTCGAGCCAAGGGGGGGCAGCGTACCGGGAATACAGAAGCTTCACCGGCTTAGCAACTTATCCGAACCTCGTTCTAAATTGGGGTTTGACGCTATACAGAAAAGAAGTCATACGAAGTATGCCCTTCTTCATGATTTAGAAGACTCAGAAAGTATAGGGGTTTCGACACAGTTTATATACAGTTCACGTAATATCAAAGCAGTAAAAGCAGCATTTAGCACATTAGGCTCAAACATGTAAAAATCAGATAATAAATAAAGCCAAATAATAACAATTATTCTAAGCTCGAATTCTTAACCCTGAACCAGTGGTTCTGGGTTTAAATCCCCAGCGGAGTCGCCAGAGCTGTCACACCTCCTTTTTACGCACCCGAGGGGGCACGAGGGAGTTTTTTCCAATTAAAGGACAATCAAAACGGGATTGGTTTATTTATTTCAGAGTCGCCACTTGGGAGGTTTAGGGTGTCCCAAGTCACCAATTTTAATCCCGAATCGAGGAAAAGAATGACTCTATATTACAGTCTGCGTACCAGAAATCTAGATAGGGAATTCTGTTAACCCGGGAGAAGGTGTTAGGCATTCCCGAGTTCCGTGGTTCTAGCACGGTCGCTCAACTGTTATATTTGGCTTGATTATCTGATTTTAAATACAATATGAACTTATGTGCAAATTTTATCTTTTAACCGCTTTATTATTATTATTGTTTTTACGAGAATGTGAACGTCGCTTAAAACATAGGTCTTTGGACTGCGTCACATGAAATGCACCCACAATCCGGAACATATTTTATTTGACGTTTTGGGATTTGGATTTGGGTCGCATGAAATGCACACCCCAAGTTTTAAGAAAGTAAATTATTAAACACGCGCCTAAAGAGACTATCGTGTCATTATTTTGCGGAGGCCGTGAAATTCGCTAAACGACCCTCCTGAATTCTAAGTAATTTTAAACAAGTATTTACTGAGGGCCCCGCAATTTGCATTTTTGTTTGTCGAGGCTCGTCTCATTCTATTTATTTAAAGGAATTTGCAACGTCATGGAAATGCATCTCAAACCACGTCACAATCAATGCACCCGTGATTAGAGACATATTTCGATTTCGTTGAGATTTGGATTTGGGTCACATAAATGTGCACCCGAGTTTAGGGAGATACATTATTAAGACGCGCCTAAAGCAACCAACGCATTATTATTTTTGGGGAGGGCCGTGAAATTTGTTAAACGGCCCATCCCGGAATCTAAGTATTTAATACATATATTTTGTGAGGGCCCCGCAATTTGTCCCTTTTATTCGGCGAGGCTCGTCTCATTTTATTCTTTATTATTATTATTATTTTTATTTTTTATTTTTTAAAAGGATGCCATTTTTATGTCTTTAACAATACTAAAACTTACGGCCTCTTTACAACTAAAATCCCATGACTTGTTAGAAGTTAAATGAAAGGAGTTTAGTGAATGAGTGTTTCGGTAGTAGTAACAGCATGCACTAATACTATTTTTTTCGAATGACCTAACCAAAGGAAAGGACGAACAGATTAACGTCAAACTTGTGTCATAGAACGACTAGTCCAACTTAATTAAACGACATCAAATAAACAAGAATAACATAACATGAAAATGAACCAAAATGCAGACAATGAAACATAGGCAGAAAATTTCCATACCAATTTTTATATTGCATCTCAAACATTCAACGTAAAGTTTATTTATCTAATACACCGAGGTTTACTGACCTTTGCGCCTCGACAAACTTAGAACGACAAACTCGATTCCGACGGAACTCAAGCCGGACCTCTCTGAGCGAAGAACAACGACGGAACCTCGGACAGCACCTCGACGTACCGGACCTCGACGAACCAAAGTCGACCTTGACGGAAAACAGAAAACTCGGCCAAGCAAGATCGCAGCAACCCACCGCTGCTCGGAGACGCAGCTACGACTGCTTGGCATGCAGCAATAGCTGCTCGTCGGACTGAAAATGGCGGACTGGTTCTTGGCTACGGCGAAGGAGAAAAATGGTCGTGAGGCTGCTTGGTTCAGCAGGTGGTGATGGAGGTGGGAGTTGGTTGTGACAGGCTATCGACGATGGAGCTAGGAGGAGGAGGAAGGGTCGTAGGCAGTTTGGGTGGTTTGACGATGCTGAGGAAGCTGGTGGCGACGTGAGAAGATGGTGGTTGACGATGGTTATGGCGTTTAGACAGTGGTAGACGATGGAGGAGTTGGGTGGTCGTTCATGGAGGACCTGCAGGCAGTAGGTGGTTTCATGGGGTGTTGATGGTGGTTTTGGGCAGAAGCTGTTGGTCGTGGGGCGGAGAGGGGATCGTTTGTGGTGGTGTCGGACGGTGGTGATGGAGGAGGAGGGTGGTAGTTTCGGACGACGCAGGCGAGACGGAGAGGGGTCAGCTGGCCGGGCAACGATGGTGGTAATGGAGGTTGCTAGTGGCGGGCTGCTTGGAGGTTGACGACGGGCCTGTTTGGTGGTCTAGCGTCGGGTTGCTGATGGGGAGGGGTCAGCTGGTGGTTATGGTGTCGTTTGGTTGGTGTTTGGACGTGGAGATCGGTGGGGGAAGGTGATGGGTTGAGGAGGAGTGAGCTAGTAGGGTTTCGTCTTCTTCTTCTCAAAGAAGAAGATGAACAGTATTCCTTGCCCAAAATTTTCCAAATCCTCCCTTCGTTCCTTTGGCCTTTTGTCCGTGTTTTGTAACACAATGCCCATAAAAATGAGCCCCACGCGTGGTGGGGTTCAAGGCATATGTCCCCCACGCGTGGTGGGGTTCCCCACGTGTCCTGGACACGGTTTATTATGGGTTAGGTCCGAAAATTAGGCCTAAAACCGGGTAGTTTGAACCCGAATATTATTCTTTTGCCCGGACCCGAGAAATAGGAAAACGTTGCTTAACTAGTCCTATGTAAGCAAAATAACTACCAAAAATAAGACTAGTATTCAAACAAAACTATATATTTTTTAAATATTTTTTCAAGATTTAAAATAGCTACAAAATATTAATAAAACTATTTTTGTAATTTTCGTTTTTTAAATATTAAGATAAAATATGAAGTAATATTTTTTTTGTATTTTTCAAAATTATAATGATTGCAAACATTAATAGAGCTATATTTTTTTGTAATTTTCGAAATTATATAAAGTACAAAAATAAAGTGCAATTTTTGTATTTTTCAAGTTTATGAGAGATACATAAACTAAAATTTATATATATATTTTTTTGAAATTTTCTTTTTGCAACGAAATAAAGTAAAAATAGTTAAAATAGCTATACTAGACCCAATTTCACATATTCACGCTAAAAATGTGAAAATTCTCGGGGAGGGTCAAAAATCACGTGCTTACAGTGATCCAACCCTAGTGTGGGCCTGCTGGGCTGACCCCTCCCAAACTGACCTCTGCCCCTAGTTGGGGAACTATTGTCCTACTGCATCTGCTCTCTACCCCTTTGGCGATAGCCATCAATACTCCAAGAAATCTCCACCACTAGCTGATAATCAGTCCCCATCTCAATCTCTCGGGCCATGCTAGCCCGAATACCGGGGTGTAGTCCTACAACAAATCTCCACACTCTCTCTGCGTCCGTAGGAAGTATCATAAGTGCATGGCGAGACAACTCATAAAATCTTGCCTCATAATCGATCACGGACAATTGACCCTGCTTGAGTTGCTCGGATTGACACCACAACTCTTCCCTCTGAGAGGGCGGAATATACTTGTCCAATAGAAGTCATGTAAACTGATCCCATGTCATGGGAGGAGAACCTACTGATCTGGCAAGAAGGTAAGACTGCTACTATTTACGGGCCCTGCCCTCTAACTGGAAGGCGGTGAATCTACTCCATGGGACTTCAATATCCTCATATTGTGCAGTCTGTTCCTACATTGATCAATAAAGTCTTGGGGGTCCTCATGTCGCTCACCCCCGAAGATGGGAGGGTGTAGCCTAGTCTATATGTCTAGTAGCTTCTATGGATCACCGTCCGTAGCTGGTCTAGGCTCAAGTACTTCTGTGGCAACTGGCTAGGCACCGCCCGCGGGTAGTGTACCTGGAGCATGATATACGATAGCTACATGCCTAGGAGCCTGAGTAGTAGGGGTTTGTGCTCCCCTTCCTGCCTGAGATGTGGCTGGGTCTACTAGAAATAAACCAGCCTAAGTCATAGTGTCCATGAATCGCTGCATACGGCCCATGACCTCCTGAAAGCTCGGTCTTGTCATTAAGTCTACCGGGGCTGGCTCTGGAACAAGCACCTCACCCTACTCCTCGATGACGGGATCCTCCACTGGATTCGCTGGTGGTGCTATTGGGGCAGCTCTAGGATGCCCCCGTCCCCTAATTCAGGCTGATGCCCTCCCCCGGCCTTTGCCTCGGCCTCAATCAATAGGGAGAGCAGCTCTCCGGGGTCTGGAACATCCGCCGTACGCGTCCTCACCATCTGTGAGAGAATAGAAGAAGGAAATTTAGTATACCATCAACTGCACGATAGAAGATGAATAAGGAGAAGTTTCCTAACACTTTATAACCTCTCGAAGATAAGCACAGACGTCTCCGTTCCGATCCGCAAGACTCTACCAGGTTTGCCCATAACTTGTGAGACATACGTGAACCCAGTGCTCTGATACCATATTGTCACGACCCAAATTCCATATTAGGTCGTGACGGCGTCCAACACCGTTGTTAGGCAAGCCAACGCTAATTAACTAGTGAATTCTCGTTTAAATAATTAGCACGTGATAACTTCTCCTTATTTATAAAAATAAATTAGGAGTTTAATGTTTAAGCATAAATAAATGGAAGCAATAGTTTCGAATTTAAATCATGAAAGTAAACAAAAAATCATAAGTCTACTAATGTGTGTGCCAAGACCCAGTGTCACAAGTATACATGCAATCTAGTAAAATATATAAAATCATACTATCCTACTAACTGGAAAGGAAATAGACAGGAAAATAAAGACATAAGAGAGACTCCAGTTGCTGCAAAACGGATCAAAAGGGCAGCTCACCGGGAAGTCTCAAGCTGAGGAGTCAAATCTACACGCCGCATTGATGGTCAGATGCACCTACCTTAAATCCTGTACATTCAAGTACATAAGTGTAGCGTGAGTACACAAAAATATGTACCTAGTAAGTATCTCGTCTAACCTCGAAGAAGTAGTGACGAGGGGTCGACCGACACTTACTAGGGCCAACAATATAATAATATGAAGTTCTAATTCTTAAAGCATAATGCATGTAGATACAATCAAGCTCAAACAAGAATGATAACTAAGAAACCCTTCCATCATATTTAAGAAGTCAAGCTACTTTCTTTATTTAAAACACGTGGCCTTTCAATCAACAAAGCATACAACTATAAAGAGTTCCAATTCTATTATCACACACAAATACCACCAAAAACGTTCGGCCGATCCAGCATAAAAGTAAATGTGCATTGCCGAGGGTCGAACGACGCAAACCATAGATGCATCTATTCACCCCGCTCGCGAATCATACATGCGACGCGGTAAAAACATAACCCCGCTCGCGAATCATACGTGTGATGCGGTTAAACATAATTTTATCATTTAAATCATAACCCTTTTCAAAAATGAAGAAAATCCAACTCGAAGCCTTTAAATCCTTAGAATTTCCTCAACTTAATTCCTTTCATAACAATTAGCACATATAATCAAATAATAGTATCCACAAAGCATGGTATAAACCTAGAACTACCCAGACATAAAAAAATAGTATCTACGTACGGACTCTCGTCGCTTCGTACGTACGTATCCCCCCATAAATAAACACATATTAATTAAGTTCACATACGGAGAAATTTCCCTCTTACAAGGTTAGAAAAGAGACTTACCTCATTTCGCGCCTACTTCCAACTCAAGAATGCGCTTAAACCCTCAAACCGTAGTTGAACAATACAAAACTATTCAAATAGTGTAAAACCAACCATTATAGGTTCACAAGTTCATATTCTAGCTATTAAAGGGATTATCCAACCCAAAGGTAAGATTCCTAAAGTTCACCCCGGGCCTACGTGCCCATATCTCGGAAATTTTCGAAGGAAGTTGTTACCCATAAACTAAGGAACATAAATACATGATTATTACTAAGTTTCATGATAATTTTCATGGTAAAAATCTCATTCTTGCCAAACCCTAGGTTTTCCTCTAATCCCATTATTTTCACTAATCTTTACATGTTAATCTACCCTAAATCTAAGTATTTAACTCACATATAGTAGGAATTACTTACCTCCAAAAGTTTGGTGCAAAACCCCCCTCAAGAAGCTCTAAAATCGCCCAACAATAGAGTGAAATGAGCAAAAAATGTCTAAGACCCGTATTAAATGAAGGCCACTACCTTCAGCGATTACCGCACCTGCGGTCATGGGCCGCACCTGTGCCCTTGCATCTGCGGACAATGGCCTCTTCTACGGAATTCACTAGGCTGGCTGGGGCCGCTTCTATGGAGGAGGGGCCGCATCTGCAGTTCTAGGCTGCCCACCCTTGGCTGCATCTGCTAGTCAAGGCCTGCACCTGCGAGCTCGCACCTGCGGCTTACTAACCGTAGGTGAAGTTATGACAGAAGCTGGGGCTTCAACTTTTGCTCAAATTTTTCAACTTAGTCTGAGCCTTGTTCGATTGACTCTCGGGCCCCCACCCGAACATACCCACAAGTTTGGAATGATAAAACTGATTCGCTCGAACCCTCGGGACCCGAAACAACATTAAAACTAAGAATCACACCCTAAAACTAAATGAGTCAAACATATGAACTTCAAGTTCTTCAATTATTTCCAATGTGCCGAAACACACTTATATTGCTCGGATTGAAACCAAATTTTGCGTGCAAGTCTTAAATGACATTATGGAACTATTCTCAGTCTCGGAATCCTATTTGAACCACAGTATCATCAAAACCCGCTCTAAACCAAATTTAAGGAACTTCTAAAACATTCAAGAACCAATTTTTACTATTAGGCGCCGAAATGCCCCGTTCAACCAAAACCCAACCCGGGCATACGCCCAAGTTTGAAATTATCATACGAACCTATTGGAACCGTCAAATCCCGATTTCGAGGCCGTTTACTCGAAACGTTGACTAAAGTCAAACTTGACCTTTTAAACCAATCTTAAGGAACCAAGTGTTCTGATTTCAACCCAAACTCTTCCAAATCCCGAACCAACTATCACGATCCAAAATCCATTAAATGTCGTGATGCGCCCAAGACGTTGTCAGGCTAGCCAATACTAAATAGTTAATTAAATTCTCTTTTTATATTTTTGAAATCATAAAGTTTCCTTCAATTCCACTAGTAACAGGTAAACTTTACAAAATGAATAAAAATATTTACCATTTCATTACTGAATATCCCATCATCATCCAAGAACCCGATGTCAAAAGTGCACGAACAATTACTAAGAAATAAAATAAAATACAATAATTGCTCGAAATACAAATTGGACAGAAAAGAAAATGCAAATACTCCGAAAGAGGCTCTGCTGGCTGCGGATCATCTCATAAGATGAAACTCACCTAAGTCTCCGTATCAATCATGTCGCCGCCCCCACGAGGCCACTAGACATACATGTTTCTGTACAACAAAATGTACAGCAAGTGTAGTATGAGTACGAAATCAACGTGTACCCAGTAAGTATCCAATCTAACCTCGAAAAAATAGTGACGAGGGGTCGACTTCGACACTTACTAGTGGTCCAATAATATCAGGTGCAGTAAGAAAGTGAATAAATATGAAATAGAGTAAATATATGAAACAAACAAGTATAAAATACATGGTACAATTCCTCTTTTTACGATTTTCTCAGGCTCTCAACTAGCAAGTCCCCTCCGTAACCGGAGCATATATATAGATACAGTGGATTTCATCAAAAAAGTTGTCATAATTAAAATCAGGGAAAAACCCTTTGATACACTGGCTTCTTGCCAAATATTACGCACGATTCCATGAGGATATTTTATATATATATAGGAAATGCCGAGACATATGGCCCGATCCAATATAAAAGTAAAATGTGCACTGCCGAGGGTCGAACGACGTGAACCATAGATGTATCTATTAACCTGGCGACGCGATCGGCCCGCTCCCATGAGAGTAGTAGAAGGAGTTACCTCGCTCATGAATCATACTTGCGATGCGGTCAAATATAAGTTTAAGGGATTTCCCCGCTTGCGAATCATACTTACGACGCAGTCAAATACAAGTTTAAGGAATTATCCCGCTCACGGATCATACGTGCGACGCGGTTATACATAGATTTCTTAAATTATTAAAGTATTCCTCAATTCTTTTCAAATTACGAATTTCAGGTGAAAACTTTTAAGTTCCCAATTTTTCCTCAATTTTGAATCCTTTCAAAAACATTTAATAAGCAAACTCAATCTTGTTTCTTCTCAAGGCAAAAAATAAACATAAATCAACAACAATATCAGCAAGGCATGATGTAAGCCTAAGACTACCCGGACATAGGCATAACTAGTAACTACGTACGGACTCTCGTCATCTTATGCGTACGTAGCCCACACAAATAGAAGCACATAATAATTTAGTTCACCTATGGGGTTAATTCCCTCTTACAAGGTTAGAAAGGAGCCTTACCTCGCTCCGAAGTTTCATGACCGGCTCCCAAGCCCTTCCGATGACTCAAACTGATGTCCAATGCTGCAAAACTAGTCAATAATTATGCATACCCATTAATATATATTCAAATACCCATTGTAATCCTATTTACAACAATTTTTAACTTCGCTTGAAAAGTCGATAAAATCATTCTTGGGCCCACGTGCCTGGAATTCGAAAATTTTGGAAGATAAACTTTAACCATAACACCACGAATTCAAATATATATTTATTCCAAGTTCCATGTTCAACTTCGTGGTCAAAGTCAAAAAATATAAATTTCTAGGTTTTTCTTAAAAACCCTAAATTTTCACTAATTTCCCATGATATTTCATATTAAAATCTAGATATAATCCAAGTAATTAACTTGCAATAGGTGGGAATCACTTACCTGACATAGATGATGAAGATGGGGCTCCAAAATTGCTCCTAGGTCGTCTCCCATGGAGGATATGTGATAAAATGAGCCAATCCCATTTTTACGAACTTATACACTGCCAGGAAACCCTTCTTTGCGTTCGCGGGCCTCCCATCACGTTCGCGATGAACAAAATTCTCGAAAGCCATTCTCAAACTCTTTTCAGACAGCCTTTAGTATAATGGTGATAACTTTTCATACAAAACTCTAAAGGACAAATAGTTTACTTTTCTGAAAATTAGATACAAAGGACTACAATTTTCATTTTTGGATCATCTCCAAATTCCTTATAGATTGCGAGATATGAGCCTCCGAAGTCAGACCCTTGCAACAGAGATTTCCTTCTTCGCGAATGTGAGAGTCTCATCGCGAACACGAAGAACAAAATCCCAGAAGTCAAATCCTTCTTCGCGAACGCGAAGAACAACACCAGATATTAGTATATCAGCATCCAAATTAGCCCTAAATAATCCAAAACACATCCGAGGCCTCCGGGACCCCATCCAATCAGACTAATCTGTCCCAAAACATGGCACGAACTTGCTCAAGGCCTCAAATCACATCAAACAACATCGAAATCATGAATCACACCCCAATTCAAGCTTAATGAACTTTAGAACTTCAAACTTCTACATTCAATGTCGAAGCCTATCAAATCACGTCCGATTGACTTCACATTTTGCATACAAGTCGCATTCGACATTACAGATATACTCCAACTTCCGGAATTGGTATCCGACCCCGATATCAAAAGGTCCACTTCCAATCAAACTTCTCAAAAACTTTCAAATTTCTAACTTTCGCCAAATGACCCCAAAATGACCTACGGACCTCCGAATCGACTTCAAGATGCGCTCCCAATACCAGAATCACCATACAGAGCTATTTCTAAACTCGAAATCCCAAATGAACATCGATAACATTGAAATGCACTGCAACCCAAATTTTATGAAATTCTTCCAAAATGTCAACTTCCACAATAGGCGCCGAAACGCTCACGGGTCATCCAAAACCTGATCCGGATATACGCCCAAGTCCAAAATTATCATACGAACCTGTAGGAACCTTCAAATCCTGATTCCAAGGTCGTTTACTAAAAAAATCAAATTTTAGTAAATTCTTTCAACTTAAAGCTTCCGAAATGAGAATTTTCTTTTCAAATCAACTCCGAACTTTTCAAAATTTAATTCCGAGCATGCGTGCAAGTCATAATGCCTGAAGTGAAGCTATTCATGGCCTTAAACTGCCGAACGACGCGCTAGAGCTCAGAACGATCAGTCGGGTCGTTACACCAACCATCCTCGCAAGTCATAAATCTGTAAAAACAAGTACGCGAAGTCTTATTTAGGAAAACGGAGTTATAGAAAGCAAAATGACCATTCGGGTCGTTACATTTCTATTCGTTATCGTTACAGTTTGGTTAATTTTTTTTATATCTTTTAAACGTCAAGTAAGAGTTATTAGTAAAATTTAGAATGTGATAACACGCATACTTGCATATGACTTAAACAAAACTCTATAAACATTCTTATAATTTGCAATGTGATGAATCAAGAGAATATATGAACGATGACTAGAATAGAGATGCATCTCACTATTCTACAGTAGTTTAAAATAAATTAAACAAAGACAACAGATATATAAATCACATGAGTGAAAAGATATTGAGTTATGAATCAAGAATAGATCCTATTAAGAAGACTAAGCATCCAATATGGGAAATTTAAACCGTGCAAGAGGTAAAATATACAATACCTTGTGGCTTGCTACTCAAAATATTGGAATTAATTTAGCTTCAGTCGAAGTAGCAGAATATGTTTGGGAGTTGGGATTGTGGGTGTTAATTACCTATTCACTTATAGCCATTTCTGTAATCCCAAGGTCCAAGGAAAAAATTTAACGCCTTGTTATTTTTAAAATTAATATATAATATATAAATTTATTCGGTACGATTCAATATTTTTTATTTCTTTATAAAATTAAAAACCTACTGCAATTATTACGTATGGTTATGAATTTATATGACAACCTATGATTTTATCAAGAGAAACCTAGTAGTTGGTCAACCAGTTTTCAAGATTCATTGACATCCCTAATCAGAAATAATTAATGAAAGAGTCCAAACTCCAAAAGATAGTAAAAGAATATTACCCCATGTAATATGAGTAGCATACTTTTCTTTTTAATTTATCCAAAAAAGATTGACACTTTTCGATATTTAAATAATTTAATTTTAAAATTCTCAATTATACTCTAAAAGGATAATTTATAATAATATAAATGTTTATTGTTTGTTAAAGATTATAAATTTCAAATATTTTTTTTAAATATGGTCTCCATTCAAACAATACCACACAAATTGGGATGGTTGGAGTAAACAAATTGAGAGTATTGGCATTTGCAATTCAGTTCTAACCAATGTTTTAAAGGCGGGGGCGTGAGGCGAGGCGTTTTACCTCTAACGAGGCAAAGAGTAAGCCTTGAGACATGGGGTGCAAGTCCCACGGATATTTAAATATTACTAATTTCATGAATTTTAAGATAGTATAAAATCAAAAATAATTATAAAAAATACATTAAAATAAAAAAATTATAACAAGTAATCTATTTAAAATACTTATAAATTGTAATTCAACTATGAATAATACAAAAAGTATGACATATATCATAATATACAATTAGCTGCAACATCGTTATAACTCAAACATCAAAAGTAGCGTATCAATGTGAAATCTTATATGTATCTCTTAAGGAGTAATGACTCTTGAAAGAATTTCGATATTATAATTTGATATATTTTTAAAAATACTCCTTTTATTTAATATGATTTCTATTTGAAAGAGAATTTATGTAAAAACATAATTCACAATTTAAATATGGTTCTCTAGCATCATTTATTTTTAAGTTTTAACAAGTTAATAAAGTGACACATAATTCACCATACTATACCATGATAACTATTTATTTGTAAATAATTACTAGCTAATACTGAGCTATTAAGTTAATAAGTATTGTATTTCATAATGATTTATGGTGTCACACCTCTTTTTTCCTACACCCGAGAGGGTATAAGAGAGTTTTTCCAATTTAAGTGACAATCGAAACGAGATTATTTATTTATTAAAAATTCAGAGTCGCCACTTGGGATAATTTATGGTGTCCCAAGTCACCAGTTCAAATCTCGAATCGAGTAAAAGATTAACTCTGTATTACAGTCCGCGAACCAGAAATCGGGGTAAAGAATTCTGTTAACCCGGGGGAAGATGTTAGGCATTCCCGAGTTTCGTAGTTCTAGCACGGTCGCTCAACTGTTATAGTTGGCCTATTACTTGATTTTAAAACACTTTTGAACCTATGCGCATTTTAACTTTAAACCGCTTTTAATTAAGTTAAGAAAGATTTCAACGCCATCTAAAACATGTCTTTAGACCACACCACATGAAATGCACCCGCAATCTGAAACACATTTTATTCAACATTGTTAAGATTTAGATTTGGGTCACATGAAATGCACACCCGAGTTTAGAAAGGTAATATTATTAAAATAACGCGCCTAAAGTAACTACACGTTTTTAACTTTGCTAGGGACATGAGAAATTTGCTAAATGGCGCACCTCGAGTTCTAAGGATTTAAAAGAAATAAATAAATGAGGGCCACTCATTTGAAGTTTTATTTGGCGTGGCGCACCTCGACTTATTTTAAAGGAAAATTAAAAAATTTGAAGAGGCCATAAGCTATTTGTGTTATCTAGTACAACTCCCCTCCACTAATTGATTAAAGGAGCAAGGAAAAATGTCACCACTGCTTAAGCTAAAAGTTTGAACCAATTTAAAACAATAAATCCAAGTTCAGGCTAGCCTTATGAAAGAACATTTAGATTGAAGAGAGAAAATGGATTTGACTATTTGAAAACAATGAATGGCTCGTGCCATAATTAAGAGAACCAAAGGTATGAAGGAGGTAGGCCCAACAATGAAAAACCTGCATCCCTGCTTTGCAAACATCCTGACCCAAATTAAGGAGAAAGCAGGAGCGAGACTCGAGTTCGAATCTCTTGGCATGCATCCAAGGTTAGCAACAATTAAAAAGGGGGTCAATATCGCACCCAGCTAACTACCAAAGGCAAATCAACATTGAACCTTCAAGCTTGGGCCTGAATGAGCCCAAGTCTTAGTGAAAAGCGGCAGTCCAAATAAACAAGTCCACCAACGAACGTGTATTGCCCACGATTCCATTTTTGTTTTGTTTAACTTTGTGAATTAACACGGACTGTTACTGATTTCAGACCAACAATTGAAGAAGTAACATACCAACTAAGTAAAATCAAAATCAAACCCAAAATTCAAAACTGATGTGAGACAATCATCAGAACATTTCCTGCTTTCACTTATGTGATCAAAACATGACAGTAGGCCTCATTAACAACTGAAAATCAGCACAATACTACCATACAACCTATGCATTATTCCTTAATGGTATCCATATTTCAAGATCGATAAGAGTTCAGCTACTACACCTAAGATTCAACATATATGTTTTAACAAAATCCTGAAAGTGCCTACCAAATTTGCATCTATAGCAGTAAAAAACCTTGTGACTTCAGTAATCAAAGAAGCCACTCAAACTAAATAAACTACTACTACATTTGACTAATAGGATTCATGCATTGCAGACATTAAATACACAAGAATTTAAAAAATTCTAGAGTTTAGAGTGATAGCTACATTCACACAGAAGAGTATTCAAATGGCAAGTTTAATAAACCAAAAAAAACACGACTGATCTCTAAAGGACATGCAACTATGTTCAAATCCATTGTCATTCATATGCAAACCCAGGTTGTTTACATGGCTTTGATGTGCAATTCATAGGTTAATGGAATACGGGGAGTACTTGGAAATTGAAAGAAAATAGAAAGGGTGAAGAGTCAACAGAACAGCAACAAAGTAACACCCAGCTTCAATTAAACAGTAACTTCAACAGCCAAACTCAAACCAGTCTTCAGAAAACCAAATTCAAGCCATGGAAACCAAGATGTAGAACTCTGATCTTCTTAGAAAAGAAATTTTCTAGCCAAATGAAACCAGAAAATACCAAATATGCAAGAATTAAGCATTTTTCTAAGCTAGAAATACAGAGAATTCAGAATACTCTCAAAGGATCTAGCCGTTTCAATTTTAGGGATTTTACTCTCTTCCCCTCCCCCCCATGTCGCTTAATTGGCAAGGAAGTGTGCCTTTATAGGCAAGGAAGTAGGGCAGCAATAGAGAAGTTAGATTTGCACTTCTACCCTTCTCAAATTCTCATTTTAGCTTAGAAATCCCTAGCCAATTATCAGATTTTCCTATTAATCCCCCAATCCAGCTTCTTAGAAGCTTCCCCAGTTAGTTACTGATAGATTCCCTTGTCTAATTACCCAGACTACCCCCACAAACCCCTAAAATTACACAAAGAAACCAAGTGGGTATGGGTCAAGTAGACCAAGTGGCCCAGCTTGGTATGGGTCTGTAACCCCGATCGAATTCACTTTTGGACTCTTGAAAATTTCTTTAAAAAGACCAATTCAAATCAAAGAAAAATCCATAATTTAAGGACTGACCAAGTTGGGGGATCCAAACCAATCATGAGAGAAAAATAAACAAGAAAAACCTTTTAAAAAAAATCATGGACAGAAGATAAGATAGTGATGAACTAAATAACAAAACTAATGAATCAAAACGTGCTATTAAGCTAGACTTGCAACACGGACAGACTAACAGATGAACCTAAAATGCAGAGAAGAAAACGGATACAACAAAGAATAAAATGAAATCAAAATGACAACAAGAAATTATGCAAGACCAATAAACGAACAGAAATACCTAGCAAGGACAACCAACCTTGAATTTCTTCCTCAATATCTTAACCTTGACCGAAAAGGGTCTCAGTCATGTGTTCTCATATGAAAACACATGACCAAGGTCCATTTTGGTCTTAATCGTCTTAAAGTCGGCCGATTTTAGAGTTTAACATTTTTTAGGTCTCATCTTCAACTTAAGATTCGACGAGCTCGGGGCACATTCGAAGGAAAAGAATTATGGATTCGGAAAGAGAGGAGTGAGGGGGTTCTAGGATATTACTTTGGTAGTGTTTGGAACGGGCGCCGCCGGTGGATGGTGGTGGGAAAAGGGGAGGCTACTAGGGTTTATGCTTAATCTCTGAAGGTGAGATGAGATGAGAGAGACCGATCCGGGGGGGTTAGGGATTCCGACAATTTTATACCAAGTAACCCCACTTCCGAACCGTTGGATTAACGAGTTTAACGGCTCAGATCACCTGCTTGCTGAAATGGGGTCGTTTGGATAAGTGGGGGGACCGGTAATTTGGGAGTGGGTTTTGGATCGGGTTTGGTTGGTTTGGACGGGTATTCAATTGGGCTGGGAGAAAAATCAATTAATTTTGGCCCAACATTCTATCTCTTCAATTCCCTTTCCTCTTTTCCAAATTAATCCTTTTTATTTCAAACTCTTTTTTAATTAATTTCCAAATAAAACTCAAATAAAACCCAAACTAAATCCTAAATCAAATCAATCCTAACACATTAAATTAATTAATTCTAATTAAAACCAAATAGAAGGAAAAACTACCAAAATTCAAAATTAAAATGAAAAGTGCAAATTAAACTATTTTTCGTGACTTTTCCTATTTTTATAAAACAACTAATTTGTTAATTAATCCTAAAATGTGAAATTTAATCCTAAATGCAAATGCAACATATTTTTTGTATTTTTTATTAATTAAATAAAATAAACATGCACAGACAAATGCAAACAATTGATAGAAAATGCTACAAAAATCTACGAAATTGCAAATAATGAAAAAATTTATTTTGTTTTGAATTTGTGGGAGTACTTCATATAGGGCAAAAATTACGTGCTCACAGCTGCCCCTCTTTGCTCGGAAACACGAAGAGTTTTCGTGCAAAGATAAAGTGAGCGGATACGAGCGATTTTTGCCAGTTTGAATACTCCGTGGGAAGCATTTTTGAAAGATTTGAGTGCACCTTGCTTCCGAGGTTGCCTACATATCCTTGGCTATAAAGGAATCAAGTTAGTGTTGTGAGCACGTGATTTTTGTTTCCACGACAATCACTCCAAAAGAAATCGAAGAAAATAAAACAAATTGTCTTTGCGTATGATTTTGTGAATTTGCGTGGCATTTTGATAGCTATTTGTAGTTTTATCTTTGATTGTTCATTTTATTAATTAAAAATACAAAAAATATGTTGCGTGTAAATTTAGGATCTTATTCTACCATTAGGAATTAATTAAATCATATTGGGTTTTTAAATGAATGAAAATCACAAAAAATACTATTTTTGGTAATTTTGTCATTTTTATCGTTTAATGGTTGATTTTGTTTAATTAATATATGATATTGCGTGTTAATTATTACTAAAAAAATCAATTAATGTTTGTGTGATATAATTTTAATTTCATATTTTTATAATTTATTTTTAGGATTTTTGTAAATTCGGATTTTTAATTAGAAATAGAAGAAGAAAAGAAATGAGTTTAAAATTGGACGAAATCGGAATTGGGCCATTTGAATTGGACCCAAAATCAGGCCCAAAGCACTGTTTTTGCTCGGTCCAGATCAACCAACCTCAGAGAACGTCCAAACGGCGTCGTTTTGATCATACTTGATCTGGGCCGTTGATCTCAGACTGATCAACGGCCAAGATCACGTCTCCATACCCACGCTTGATACCCGACCCACTTAACCTCAGAGACCGACCCAATCTCACTTAAATCGCACGACGCCGTTTCACCCAAGTGAAAGATCTTGGCCGTTGATTATTCTTGATCCAACGCCCAGGATTCAACTTCCCCATCCCGTATATAAACGCTCTTCTCTCACCTCCCTCCCCGTAACCAAACACCCCCCCTGCACCCCTTCGTCCCCATCAACTCGAAAACGAAACCCTCAGAACCCTAGCGCCGCCCTTCCATCTCCTCACCATAAACCCGGCGGCAACGATGCCGGTTACCACCAAATTAACACCTCTCGACCCTCTGGACACGGATCTGCAAACCATTGGGTTCGAATCAACCTACACCATCTCGAATCTTCCTCTGAAGATCCGAACCAAACCTCAACATGCACTAACCAACCCCAGACTAACACCCAATAATCCCCTTTACTTCCTCGTCCTTAATCCCTAACCAGATGGCTCGAACATGAGCAAAACCCGTCGACTGACGGATCTAGGGTTTCAGCGTTTCGAGGCACGTCAAAGCTTCAAGATCGGTTGGCTTCTATTCAGTATTGTAGGCCTATTTCTCACGAAATAGACATATAATACTGAATAGGACTCAAATCCGAAAGAACATACTTTTAAAATTTGAGGAAAGAACAGTAAGTTTCTCCTTAATTTCCTTTGTTTCCTTCTTAGTTTTTATTTGGTCTGTTTTGAATCGTATCTTTATTTGGATTTATTTTTGTCATGTGTTCAGTACTTTTTTTCCCTTCTCGTCAGACTGTTTGATTGTATCCGAGGTCTATATGTTAGAAGATATGACATTGGTTCATACTTGTCTTCTATATGTGATAGGTGGCATTGATATTCATCGATCCTGGTTAAGTTCAGTATTATCGCAGAATTTCCTTCATTCTATTTAGCTCAATTTGGAATTGCGAACTAATCATTCCCATAATGTGCCACTGTTGATTTGAAGTTTGACCTGGTGTGTGTTCCGATTAGTGGTAATGCTTTTGTTGATTTCTTTTTCTGTTTGAGCATTGATGAACTTTGTTTTCAGTTCTTAGATTCAGCTTCAATGTTTCTGCTAAGTTTTTGTTGTTAGTGTTGATTTTGTTTTGAAGTTTCAACCTAGAAGTTAGGTGTTCGAATTGGCTATAGCTGTAGTTTAACATAGATTTCAGAGTTCAATTCGAATTGATATAGAATTGTTGCCCCTGTTTGTTTATTTTTGGACAACATGTGCATTATAGTTTCTTTAATGGATTAAAGTAACTTGACAGCATGTGCTGTCAAGAGATATTCATGGTGCCCATACTTGTTTAGTTTAATAAAGGCCCAAAAACCATTTTCAATAGTGGAGATGAGGGTTGTCAGGGGAATCTGATGGAAATACTTTTTTTTTAAATTGTGAGTGGAAAAACAGAAGGGAGAACAGAGGGGGGGGTCAATTTTTAATGGGTTTTAACAGGCTGTGGAATGAAGTTCAGTTTGGGCTATAAAAGAGGAGGGAGAACCAGAAAAACGGAGGGAGAACCCAAAAAAGGGAACCAAAAACAAGAAAGAGAGAGCAGAGTGAGAATCAGAAAGAGAGGGAAGGGGGTTAGAACCAAAAGAGATTTGAGAACAAAGAAAGAAGCTGAAAATTCTGCTTTTCTTCACCTTTTTTTTTGTTTTTTGAAATCAGCATTAACTGCCTTATTCTATTTGAAACTTGGGTTTCTTTCCTTGAGTGTCTGAAGATCAGAAATTTTTGTTCCACTATTATTGCGGATCCAGTTACTTTCTGCCCGGTCTCAACTGAGCCTCCAGAGTCTTTTTTTTGTTTGGATATTTGAGTACTGCTTCATTGAGTTAATTCTGGTTCTGTCCACTGGGGTATATTCTGTTTGTAACTGCTGCTGTTGTTGTTTGCTGTTTTATCACTGCTGCTGCACTGATCACTCCTCTTTTCCTCCTTGTGTCCAATATCCAGGTACACACTAGAATTTCACACTGATGTAACAGTAAAGTTGAGCATGAAATGAAAGATGCGAAGGATTTTAATCATTTGGTGTTGTACTTGTAGTTTTATAAAATGTTAGTAGATTTGTGTAGTTTTTTTGGTTTATAACTCAATGGAAAATGCATTAGGTAGTTTGTACTTAATTGAAACTTAGTTTGTTTAATACTGGATCTATAGTTGTTTAGTTGTTTAGTTGTCTGTATGATATAGTTATGTAATTTGTGGAATGCACAAGTAGTTAGTATATCGATAGTTAAACTTCATCTCTAGTCATATTTTACACACATAAGGCAGACTGCTTCCAATCTTGCCAAATGCAATATAGCTTTAAATCATTTGAGTTTAACTCTATCAAAATCGGATTCCATTAGGCAGTTTATAGGACAATGTTTGAACCCCATTAACAACATCCTCTAGTAGTTAATTCCATTAATCCCATTAAAATGTGTTAGTTTAAGTTCAACTTGGAGAACGTTTAGCGTGAGTTTAGAATTTTTTCAATCTTGTATGCATTTTTTTAAAAGGGCATGTTCACTCATGGAATAAGGCACGAAATAATTCCCCACCTTACAAATTCGAGTGCAATTTTCCATTAACATCTTTTGTAATCTAATAATTAATAAGAGGCCGGAGCTAGCCAAGCATGTAATTTAATTAGCGTATATTTTCTTCTTTCCTTTTTAGAGACGAACATAATAGAAAAATGTAGTCACTGTAGGTTTATCCTTTCAAAAAAAAATATAAAAATGAGATGAGCCTTGCCAAATACAAATGCAAAATGCGGGGCCCTCAATAATTGGTCATAATAAATATTTAGATTTCTTGGGATGGACTGTTTAGTGAATTTCACTGCCTTCCCCAAGGATAATAACGCGTTAGACTCTTTAGGCGCGATTTAATTAAATTACCTTCTTAAATTCGGGTGCGCATTTATGTGACCCAAATCCAAATCCTAACGGAGTCGTAATGTATTAACAACCACGGGCGCATTGATTGTGATGTGGTTCGAAATGCATTTTTACGACGTTGAAATTCCATAAAAAAATAAATAATAAAAGCGGTTTAAACCTAATAAAAGCACACAAGTTATAACATGTATTAAAATCAAATATTTAGCCATTATAACAATTTAAGCGACCGTGCTAGAACCACGAGATTCGGGGGTGCCTAACACCTTCCCTCGGGTCAACAGAATTCCTTACTTAGAATTTCTGGTTCGCAGACTTCATTTGGAAAGTCGAATATTTTCCTCGAATTGGGATTCAAGATAAACCGGTGACTTGGGACATCAAAATCCAAACCTTTCCCAAGTGGCGACTCTGAATTAAATAAATAATCCCATTTCGAATATTGTCACTTAAATTGAAAAAACTCCCTCGAGCATTTATCCTTCGGGGCGGGCGCGGAAAAAGGAGGTGTGACAGCTCTGGCGACTCTGCTGGGGAATAGAACCCAGAATGTTTGTTTAGGGTTCAGAATTCGAGCTTAGAAAAATTGTTGCGTTTGACTTTATCTGATTATTCCCTACATGTTTCATGCTTAATGTGCTAAATGTTGCCGCTTTGATATTACCTGAACTGTATATAAGCTGTGCCGAAACCCTTCTCTTCTTACCTCCAGGGAGGAGCTTGCTGGTCAAGACTCCCTATTCTGTTAGTGTCATACCCTGAAATAAGAAAGAGGCTGGACAAGTTACAAAGCCGGACGATCTTGCGGGTCCCCGGTACGTAGCCCCCTCCTCGACTTGAGTTGTCCGCTCGGGTACACAGTCTAGAACAAATACCCAGGTTACGAACCTAGAATAACTCAGCTTCATGCCGGATCCCTAGTAGGAACGCTTGTTTGCATCATGTGCATTTGACTTTGGGGACTCAATACATGGGTTGGGTCCGTCTAGGACAAGCAACCCGGAATGAAAAGGCCATTTGCTGCATCCCGTTTGTTTTGCGCATTTATTTGCTTCAAATCTGCATGCTGACCGGTTTCTGAAATCGAAAAAAAAAAATTTAAAAGAGGAAAAGAAAAATAGCAGTGTAGGGAGATAACTGCTTATTTTTAGAAAGATAAAACCAATGTCCAAGTAGTGTCAAAACCTCGCCGAAATTTTCTTAAATAAAAATGAAAACAAAATTCGTCTTCTAGTTTGATTTATTAAAAAAAAACATATATAATACAAAAAAAAAATTTCCTTTTAATCACTCTTAAAATCCAAAAAAATATTTGTTTTAAAAAAAAAATTCAAAATTCAAAAGTATTTTTTTTGTAGTATCTCTTTCATAAGTTCAGACCAATAGTCCAAATGCTTCCTTCGAAGATTTTTCGAAATTTCAAAAATTGAAAGGGAGTTAAAATTCAAAGGAAAATATTTCTTTAGTCGTCGTTTCTTTTCAAAAATAATAATAAAAAATCGAAATAAAAAAAATATTTTTTTTTCTTTTTCTTTGTAAGTATTTTATTCAAAAAGAGGGTTTAGTTTATTTCCCCTATTCCTGATCGGTCCGAACTACGCCGGTTTGATTCTCACAGGGTGTGAGATACGTAGGCAACCCTCATCGGGTCCAACCTCCCCTTTTTCAGAAATAGCCGAAATGTCAGAATTTTAATTTCATCATAAATAAATCGAGTGATGCTGTTTTTGTAAAAAATAGCCAAATGTTCCCGAAAGGGATGGCGGAAGGCTGACTTTGCATAAACGGCCACTTTCGATCATCCCTTAGAGTTTGGGTCGATTAACCCGCACAGCCTTAAAATCTTCATCCCCGAAGTGCTGAAAGGCCGTGTTCGAAAATCGGATCCCTCTTTTCTAAAAAAAATAGTCAAATCATCTTTCGAGTCAAATCATTTTTGCTTAAATCGCCTAAATAAATGTGCAGGATGAGCACAATGCAAAATGAATGCTTTTCGATGATGACTAAAATCCCTATCAAGTTGCGGCTATGGTGGAATGATCTAGGTGGTGAAGGGCAAGATGAGGTCAAGAAATATCTGAAAGGTCTCACGGGTTTATTGGAAATCCAGCCTCGGGGAGATATCATAAGAGCTTTGGTCACCTACTGGGACCCGACACACAATGTCTTCCACTTCTCCGATTTTGAACTCACCCCGACTCTGGAGGAAATAGTCGGGTACATCGGAAATGCTGAAGTTCCATTAAGGCAAAAATACCTGGTTGCCCCAAGAGCTGTCATTGTGCATCGGTTTCTAGATTCATTAAAGATACCCAGGACGGTCCATAACCCAGATTTGGCCGCAGGTTTCTGTAATCCGCGCTTCATATACGACAGATATGGTCATGTAGGAGGATTCAACAATCCGGTTAACAAGCTATGCAGCAAAGGTAACCGTCAGAAGTGGGATGAGCATAGATGAGTGGCTTTCATGATAACATTTTTGGGCCTTTTGGTATTTCCAAGGAAAGACGGAAACATTGATCTAAAATATCCGGGGTCGTCAGTACTTTGCTCACTCAAAATGAAAGCACTCTCGCGCCTATGGTAGTATCTGATATCTTTCGAGCTCTCACAGCCTGCAAAGCCAGAGGGAATTTTTTCGAGGGGTGTAATTTGCTGCTACAAATATGGATGACTGAACATCTCTGCCACCGTTCCGAGCTTTTGAGTTATGGTTCCTCGAAGAAGACTTGCATAGAAGAGTTTTACACGAGAATCAAGGGGGTCAGTCTGTCCGAGGGAGTTACGGCATGGACGTCATTCTTTTGAATCCTCACTGCCAGCCAAATACAATGGACACTGGGATGGTTGCCTGTTGATGAGGTCATATATATGTCGACCGCTAGGACCCACTTTCTATTGATGGGACTTAAGAGCATTCAGCCTTACGCGCCCTACCGAGTTTTGAGACAACTTGGGAGATGCCAGATAGTGCCACACGAGGAAGATCTTAGTGCTCAAGCAATTGAGATTAGCCCCGACGGACAATTTCCTGAAACAAAAGTCCGCTAGATATGGAATGAATGCCGATGTTTGAAAGAAGATACTTGTGTGCAGGATCGGGTCAAAAGTGAAATGGCGCCAGGTTACTTTGCGTGGTATAGAAGAGAACTTGAGCACGAAAGGCCGGCTAAAAGACCCCATATCCTGAATTTTGCCGAGTCATCACAAGAGCAATGGGATTGGTTAGCAAAAGAAAAAGGTTATCGGGCTGAAATCAGCAAGCTGAAACAACAAATTGAAGGTCTAAAATTTGAGAACAACGTGCAAGTTGCTACTGATCTGGGAGAAAAGAACAGGTGGGCCCAGGAAAACGAGACGCTTAGGGCCCAAATCCAGCAAATAAGGATAGCCACTGATAACCAACAAAGGAGCCGATCGGATGAGCGACTGATAAAAAGTTTAAAAATGGAAATTAGTGAGTGCCGGAGTGAGTCGGAGAATTTTGAGAATACCATAGCAGGATTCGAGGCACACTGGGTGAAAAAAACAGAGGAGCGCAACCAGTACCTGCAGCAGGTTAAAAGGGATCACAAGCAAACCATTGCCAATTTGAAGAGAAAAGTGGCCACTCTTGAGGATAGAGCGACTGAGCAAGCCCGAACCTTTGAAGCTGAAAATAGACATTGCTATAATTTACTGGCCCAGATGGAAGTAGAAATTCAGCAGTGGCAGAATCAACATCTCCAGGATTCTCGGATTTTGAAGGCCCGTGATGATCAAATAGAGCGCCTACTCATAGAAAAGGGCAAACTAGGGATAAGATTAAGACCATTGCCCATGCCATCATTAGGAGGTGTCTACGATGCGAAGATATGACCAGCATTACCTTTTTCTCGGCAGTGATGATTTATGTCAAGCAGACCATGTATGAGCTGGAACAACTTGAAAGGGACCTCACACCTAAGACCGCGGCAAGGCCAAACGATGCCCCGCGGGCGCCAATTCTTGAAACTTTAAAGTATTTATAGGTCGAATCTGTATTTTCCGTCTTAGCATCTTCTGTCTGTCTTTTCGCATCAAGGTGTATCAGTAGTTGTTGAGTTTGTATTTATTTCTAGTCTGTTATTTTCCCTTTTTCAAAAATGTTAGTTTGTAATAGATTGTTTCAGTAATAAAAAAATGCTTCTTTTTACACTCGTTTGTTTTGAACTACGTAATGATCTGATTCATGCGGCATCGTGATACGTAGGCAATCCTCATCGGATCCAGTCACATTTTAATTGCAAATAAAAAAAATAATAATAAAAAATAATAATAAATAAAGGGGATCATAAAGAGAAGCCGGAATGACGCATGTCATCGATGCAAACATGTAGAGATTCACTTAACTGTATAGGTGCATCACACCCCAACGTGAGATTACCTGTCTGTTATTTGTTTCAAACTAACCGTTTGCTTGCTGCTAAGTCTAGGTTTTTAGAAAGGTGGTTTGGTTTGGTGGAGGTCTGGCCTCACATTCATACTTTACGAGGTCGAAAGGAAGTGTTCAGTTGCCCGTCACTAAGTCGAGAGGAAGTATTCACACTTACTTCACGAGATCAAAGGGAAGTGTAGAGATGTCTTCAGAAATTCCTTTGCCGACAATTCCTGTCTCCGAGGAGAGTTCAATCTCGGCCGTCCCAACTTCCGAATCAGCAATTGCTGAAGAAAACAGAATCTTGAGACTTCGCATGTTGGAAATGTTTGATGACTGGAACAATGGAAAAGAGCCGCCGAGTGTAATCCCTGGATTCCCCGAGTTGTTCTCTAGGACAAGTGGGACCTCCAACGTCCCCATAAGTTATCCAACTACCCCATTCGGGTACCCTACCATTTCAGCCCACTCTGCTAGATCGCCCTCTGATTCTTATCCCCGGATGTCAACGATAGATGTAGCTACAAGCATGTTCACCGCATCGCCCTGTCCAACCGTGGCACAACCCGCTACACACAGGCCTAATTTTGACTCTTCCTCATTCACATTTCAAGCACCATCCTTCTCACTGGAACCAACTCGGTTTACCACCAGCACTCACCATCAACAACCTCAATACGAGCTTACGCCTGGGCAAGACCAAAATCCCAAAGCTTTTGAACAAGATGAAATGGCAAAAAGAATGAGGAGCCTCGAGCAGAGCTTAAAAAATATGCAAGGTTTAAGCGGGCAGAAGAGTGTTTCCTATACTGATCTGTGCATGTTTCCTCACGTGCACCTGCCCGTAGGTTTCAAAACACCGAAGTTTGAGAAATATGATGGGCATGGCGATCCCATTGCAAACCTCAAAAAGTATTGCAACCAATTGCGTGGAGCTGGCGGCAAAGAAGAATTGTTGATGGCGTACTTCGGAGAAAGCTTGGTAGGAATAGCCTCAGAATGGTATATGGATCAAGACATATCTCGATGGAATATTTGGGACGATCTCGCCAGAGATTTTGTAAGACAATTTCAGTATAATATTGACATCGCACCGAACAGGAATTCTTTGTCAAACTTGAAGAAGAAACCCTCGGAAAGCTTCAGAGAATATGCTATTAAATGGCGCAAGCAAGCATCAAGGGTAAAACCTCCCATGAATGAAATAGAAATGGTCACTACTTTCCTCCAGGCTCAAGAATCAGATTACTTCCAAAACATGATGTCAGCCATGGGAAAGCCTTTCGCGGAAGCAATTAAGATCGGGGAAATGGTAGAAAATGGTTTGAAAACGGGTAGAATCTTGAGTCAGGCAGCCATAAGGGCAACCTCCCAAGCCGTCCAAGGCGGGTCCGGAGGAATGGCAAGAGGGAAGAAAAAAGAAGAGACGTCCATGGCGGCATCAGAAGCAAGAGAATATCGTAATCCCAGGCCCCGTTTTCCAGAAAAAACCCCCACAACATTACTACCCCAACCAAAATGTGACCTATGATCCTCAACCCTACATGATCATGAATACTCAGCCTTATGTCCAGCCACCGCAACAAGCCAATCAGAGCCAAGCTCCACCTCCCAGAAATCAGCCTCCTTACCGAAACCACTATAATCCACAACTACCTCAAAATAACTTCCGTCCTCAAGAACCACCCAGAAGACAGACTTTCACACCAATTGGTGAACCGTATTCTACCCTATTCCCAAAGCTAGTCCAGATGGGTTTCATGCAACCAGTCCCTCAGACAAGGCACAATCCAACATCACCTACTTACAAAGCCGGTGTCAGGTGTGCTTATCCTTCGGGAGCAGAAGGGCATGATACCAATGATTGTTGGACTTTAAGAAGGGTGGTAGAGAACTTAATAGAACAGGGAAAGATAGTATTAAGGGACGAGGAGGTCCCAAATGTGACCAACAATCCGTTGCCCGCTCACAATAATGGGCCGTTGATTGGGATGATCTGTGAGGACAAGGAGTTTGATCCTGCCCTGAAAGCTATAATCGCCATTGTCGATGCAGGGAAAAAGCCTAAAACAGCCCCGAAGCAAGAGAAAGGGGAAAAGAAGACTAGTACTGTCAAGGCTGAGCTCGAAGAGAAGGTTGAGACAAAGACAGAGACGATGGTGCCCGCGAAGAATGAAGTTCTCTATATTCCACGAGGTCGATCAGAGAAGCCACAGAGATTCGAAGTCAAAAGGGCAATACCAATGTACGTGTCGAAAGGGGCCTATGTGGTCCGGGGAACGATTAAACCGCCTTGGCTGAATGAGCCAGTGGTTATCGGACGTGTACCACAGAGGCCAATGACAGACCCGTCCACGGTGCTGTGGAATTATCAACGAACATTGGTTACCTACAAAGGCAAAGAAGTCACGGGGGAAGTTCCGGAGAATACTTCCGTTGGAAAATATTCAGACACTCAAGAAGTAAACAATGCCACACGGAAGCGCTTCCCACCCAAGAAGCCTATAAGCGCTGAAGAAGCAGAGGCTTTCTTCCAAAAGATGAATATGCCTGACTATGAAGTGGTGGATTAGTTGCGCAAGTACCCTGAGCAAGTGTCTATGCTATCCTTGCTAATGAGGTCTGCCGAACATCAGAAGATCTTGCTCAAAACCCTGAACGAAGTGTATATACCGGCTGAGACTTCAGTCGAACAACTGGAAAGAATGACGGAAAGGTTCTTTGCGGTTAATCAAGTTTCTTTTAGCAAGAACGATTTACCTCCGGAGGGAGCAGCTCACAACAAGGCTTTACATCTGACAGTCAAGTGTGAAGACTACTACGTCAAGTGGGTAATGTTGGATGGAGGTTCGGGTGTTGACATTTGTCCGCTCTCCACGCTGCAGAGAATAGAAGTTGGGACCGGAAGGATTCTCCCCAATAATGTATGTGTAAGATCTTTTGATGGCATCAAAAGGGACACCCTCGGGGAAATAGACTTGGTATTGACTATAGGACCGGTGGAGTTCGAAATAACTTTCCAGGTACTGGATATGGACACGTCTTACAATTTTCTCCTTGGAAGACCTTGGATTCATGCTGCAGGGGCTGTACCTTCCACTTTCCACCAAATGGTGAAGTTTGAATATGAAGATTGGGAAATTGTGGTCCACGGCGAAGACGAACAATCTATTTATCGGGACCCATCCATCCCATATCTCGAAGCAAAGGAGGGGTTTGAGCACATAGTTTATCAGGCTTTTGAAGTTGTACTGGCGGAGTAGCATAAAGAAGGGAGCCCTTGTCCCCAGCCTTTCTTGTCCAACGCTTCAATCATGGTTGCTAAAGAAATGATCCGACAGGGATTCAAACCAGGAAAAGGGCCGGGGCGAACGCTGCAAGGAATAACTGAACCTATCACCTTGCCTTCCACTAAGAAACTCTTTGGGATAGGCTTCAGACCCACTCCAGCTGATATAAGATGGGCAAATGATAGAGAGAAGAATGGTTGGGTCTTGCCTCAGCCGGTTCCGCATCTTTACGGAACGTTTGTCAAGCCAAAATACCAGAATAAAGAAGAAGACGAGGCTTTTACTACCGAAGAGATTGAGGAGATCTGTGGGGCCATGAGAAAGATACTATATGAAACCTACATGGTTCAGATGGGAGAAAGCACAAGCATCGCTGAGTGCTACACGTGGGGCCAAATGCTAAGCTTCAGAATTGGGAGGCTACACCGTTCCCAGTTAGGCAGGAGTCTGGGTAGACTTGTCCTGCCACCTTTCCTGCATCATGAGTTATCCCAGGGTGTAACTCAGATGTTTTTCTTTAGTTTCTTGTTTTAAATTCCTGAATTATAAACCTTTTTATCTTCCCAATTCCAAGGAATAAAATCAGTATTTCATCATTCTTTCCTTTATTCTCTTTGATTTTTGCTATTTTTCTTTTATCTTTTCCTTTTAGTTATAATAATGCGGCTTTAAATAATATGACATGCTTGCGGACTTCACGCCCAGATCCCAACGAGCTGTTTAATTGTGAAATAATGAACCAAGAGCCGGAAAATGACGAAGAAGAGGCTTTTAGGGAAATAAATCGAGAATTGGAACACTTTGAGAATAAACCTAAGCCGAATTTGAATGACACTGAACCGGTTAATTTGGGAACTCCTGAAGAAATCCGAGAGACCAAAATAAGCATTCACACCGATGAGAAAATGCGAGATGCAATAATTCAACTCCTTTTTGAATTTAAAGATGTGTTTGCTTGGTCACACGATGACATGCTAGGATTAGGTGTTGATCTAGTGGTGCATAAATTGCCAATTTACCCTGATTGTCCTCCAGTTCAACAGAAGCAGAGGAAGTTCAAGACTGATGTCAGTGATAAGATCAAAGAGGAAATCACAAAGCAGTTGAAAATAGGAGTAATTCGGGTAGTCCAGTATACTACGTGGTTGGCTAATGTAGTTCCGGTGCCGAAGAAAGATGGGAAGACTCAGGTATGTGTGGATTATCGAGATTTGAATAGGGCAAGTCCCAAAGACAATTTCCCGTTGTCCAACATCCACATCCTTGTTGATAATTGCGCTAAACATGAGATACAGTCTTTCATAGATTGTTATGCTGGATATCATCAGGTTTTGATGGATGAAGAAGATGCCGAGAAAACCGCCTTCACTACACCTTGGGGTACTTACTGTTATCAGGTATGCCATTCGGTTTAAAGAATGCCGGACAACTTATATGAGAGCCATGACTGCCATTTTTCATGATATGATGCATCAAGAAATAGAGGTGTATGTAGACGACGTGATAGTCAAGTCCAGGACTCAGGACAATCATGTCCAAGACTTGAGGAAATTCTTCGAGAGGCTGAGAAAGTACGACTTGAAGCTGAATCCGGCTAAGTGCGCCTTCGAAGTCCCATCGGGCAAGCTTTTGGGTTTCATAGTAAGCAGGAGAGGTATCGAGTTAGATCCAACAAAGATAAAATCTATCCGAGATCTACCTCCTCCAAGAACGAAGAAAGACGTGATGAGTCTATTGGGCAGGTTAAACTATATCAGTCGATTCATTGCCCAGCTAACTAGCACATGTGAGCCCATATTCAAACTATTAAGGAAGGATGCAACAATCAAATGGACGGCTGAGTGTCAAGAGGCTTTTGACAAGATCAAAGAATATCTTTCAAATCCTCCAGTTTTGGTCCCGCCGGAGCCAGAGAGACCCCTGTTCTTGTATCTGACAGTCTTGGAAAATTCTTTCGGTTGTGTCCTCAGGCAACATGACATAACCGGAAAGAAAGAGTAGGCGATCTATTACTTAAGCAAGAAATTCACCAGCTATGAGGCCAAGTACACTTTGTTGGAAAGAACGTGTTGTGCTTTGACGTGGGTCGCTAAAAAATTGAGACATTATCTCCAAGCTCATACTACTTACCTCATAACCAGGTTGGATCCTTTGAAGTACATATTCCAGAAACCAATGCCTACTGGTAGACTAGCAAAGTAGCAAATCTTGCTTACTGAATTCGACATAGTCTATGTCACTCGCACGGCAATGAAATCCCAGGCGTTAGCGGATCATTTGGCCGAGAACCCAATTGATGAGGAATACCAACCATTGAGTACTTATTTTCCAGATGAATAAATAAACACCATAGAAGTAGTCTCGGAAAACGCTCATGCTTGGAAGATATTCTTTGATGGGGCCGTAAACGCCAAAGGTGTAGGAATTGGGGCAATATTGATCTCACCCACTGGTCAACACTATCCGGCTACAACTAAACTTTGTTTCTTTTGCACGAACAATACAGCTGAATATGAAGCCTGCATCATGGGCATGAATATGGCGATCGATCAAGATGTTGAAGATTTGTTGATTATGGGGGATTCTGACCTGATTATCCGGCAAGCCCAAAGTGAATGGGACACTCGAGATGTCAAGCTTATTCCTTACCGGTAGCACATGGAGGATCTCAGCAAGCGATTCAAATCGATAGAGTTCAGGTATATCCCGCGATGTCACAATGAACTAGCCGATGCACTTGCCACCTTAGCTTCAATGTTACCTTACCCAGGCAACGCCCACATCGATCCCTTGGAAATCCAAATCAGGGAAAGACACGGTTACTATAATGTAATCGAGGAAGGATCGAGTACCCAACCATGGTACCATGATGTTAAAAGGTTCTTGAAGACACAAGAATACCCCGAACATGCTACTGGAGATCAAAAGAGAACTATTAGGCGGCATGCGGGTGGTTTGTTTTTGAGCGGCGAGGTATTGTATAAAAGAACCCTGGATCTCAACTTGTTAAGATGTGTTGACGCCGAAGAGGTAGGAAAAATCATGCATGAAGTACACGCAGGCGTGTGTGGACCTCATATGAACGAGTATGTCCTGGCAAAGAAAATCCTTCGAGCTGGGTATTATTGGATAACCATGGAGAAAGACTGTTTCAGTTTCGTCTGAAAATGTCATCAGTGCCAGGTACATAGAGATCTGATTCATGCACCTCCAACAGAGCTACATCCTATGACGACTCCATGGCCTTTTACCGCTTAGGGTAGGGACGTCATTGGTCCGATTGAGCCGAAAGCCTCAAATGGGCACAGATTCATATTGGTCGCTATCGACTACTTCACAAAATGGGTCGAAGCTGTCAATCTCAAATCGGTCACTAAAAAGACCGTGGTGGATTTTGTACATTCAAATCTTATCTGTCGTTTCAGTATTCCTGCAACTATCATCACAGATAATGCGGCAAACTTGAATAGTCACTTGATGGAGGATGTATGCGAACAGTTCAAAATAACGCATAGGAACTCCACTCCTTATCGGCCCAAGGCCAATGGCGCTGTTGAAGCAGCAAACAAAAACATCAAGAAGATTTTGAGGAAGACGATCTAGAGTTCCAGACAATGGCATGAACAGTTACCTTTTGCCTTGCTGGGATATCGCACTACAGTACGCACATCGGTAGGGGCAACCCCATACTTGTTGGTTTATGGGACCGAGACTGTGATACCGGTAGAGGTAGAAATTCCTTCGCTCCGAACCATTGTTGAAGAAAAAATTGAAGATAGAGAGTGGGTTAAGACTCGATTGGAGCAGTTGACTTTGATTGACAAAAAACGAATGGCTGCGGTTTGTCACAGACAGTTGTACCAACAAAGGATGGCCCGTGCTTACAACAAGAAAGTGCGACCCAGAAATTTTGAAGTAGGTCAACTGGTATTAAGGCGCATTCTGCCACATCACCAGGAAGCGAAAGGAAAATTTGATCCTAATTGGAAAGGCCCGTACATCATCAGGAAGATATTGCCAAGAGGAGCGTTGTATCTGGGTGATATTGAAGGAAATGATCCTGAAACAGCCGTGAACGCGGATGCAGTCAAGAGGTACTATGTCTGAGTTTATTTCGGTGAGGTGTTGGCACATTTGAGATGATGAAGGCTTTTATTCCTGGTACCCAAACACTATCAACTCTCTTTACAAACCCTTTGAGCCGGTTACATTTCCTTGGCTACCATCTTTGGAATCCAAAAGCACCGTTGAAAAAAAAAAGGACAAACAAATGATTTGCCTGAACTACGTCTGACTTGATTCCGAAAGGATACGTAGGCAGCCTCTCTCTGGGGTTCAGTCACACCAAAACAAAAATCCAATTTTTCCTGAAGTTGAAACTGGGGCAGATGTTATAATGTTTCGACCACGGGCCCACCAATTGGTTCCAAAGTTGTAATTTCATCCACAATCCTTTTACCAAAAAAAACCAAGTGCAAGTCCTTCGGATCAATTGCCAAAGGCGGGGGAAACCAAGATATATCATTGTTGGAAGCTGATGCATCCTAAAACTGAGAGAAATAAGACGAGAGAGTCTTGTCGGTGAAAACCTTCGGGCACCATGAGGCGACGAGAGTAGAGAAATCAAAAATGAGAGAGCTTGTTTAGTAAAAACTCGCAAAGAGTGCTATCAGGCGACAGTGAGAAGAGAAATGGAGAGGTCGACTAGCGAAAACCCGCAAAGGGCACTGTCGGCCGAAAAGATGATTCCACCTCAGAAAGTTCTGGTAAGGTTCCCTGGTTTGGAAACATAGATCTGTTTTAGTTCATGAGGAAATTCAAGTTCATGAGGGTCGGACATCTAGTCCAAAAAGCATGTCATGTCAATTTAAAGTCAGCATGTGCCTCAGATAAGTCTTTCTTTTCCCGAAAGGGACGCTTCTCTTTTAAATTCGTTTCTCCGCTCTTTATTTACCTTTCCTTGAATCCCTTTCATTTTAACCCTAAATTCCAAAATGTGTTGGAAAGAAAAGGTGGCAGGATCGGTTTCACAGAGCTCCGTTTAGCAAGAAGTGAAGAAAATATCCCGCCTCAATGGTGCGTCAGTCCAATTCCAACTGATCATGATGTTGATTGCCTTCAAAGTAAAGAGACAAAAAAAACATCCCCAACGAGTCTGCCCCAGTAAGAATCCCCACTGAGTCTGCCTCAGTAAAAATCCCCAAGCGGAATGAGATGGAAGAACCAAAGCCTTACACGGACGAATCATCACGAAATCCAGAAATTCGAGTCTGATCAGTTTGAAAGGGGGTCGCTTGTGAATCCAATCAATGACGGAGTTTCTCAATAGAAATGAGGCCGGGACCAAGCAATTGGAACGATCAAGGCCACCGAACCAACCACCGTTTTCAAACTGACAATTGTTCTTTGTTTGGAAAATTGAAACAGGTGCAATCCAAAGCAACCGTGCAAGAAGCAGGTGCCACCCAAAAGGAAAAGAAATGCACAAGTGCAAGAAACAGCTTTGCAACAAGGAATCAACCCAAAAAGGAAGTTTCCCCAAATTCTCTCCTGCATTTTTACTAAACAAAAAATGAAAAATAATAAAAAATATAAAAATAAAATTAAAAAAAATGAAAAGAGAAGTAAGAAGAAAATTCCAAAAAGGGGGTTTAGTTTAGAAGCCCCAAAATCAATCCTTCACCTGTTGCCGACATTAGGGCTCCAATCCCTGAGTTGAGCGATTTTTCCTTTAGCCGACATTAGGGCTCCAATCCCTGAGTTGAGCAATTTTCTTTTAGCCGACATTAGGGCTCCAATCCCTGAGTTGAGCAAATTTTTCTTTAGCCGACATTAGGGCTCCAATCCCTGAGTTGAGCAATTTTCCTTTAGCCGACATTAGGGCTCCAATCCCTGAGTTGAGCAAATTTTTCTTTAGCCGACATTAGGGCTCCAATCCCTGAGTTGAGCGATTTTCTTTTAGCCGACATTAGGGCTCCAATCCCTGAGTTGAGCGATTTTCCTTTAGCCGACATTAGGGCTCCAATCCCTGAGTTGAGCGATTTTCTTTTAGCCGACATTAGGGCTCCAATCCCTGAGTTGAGCGATTTTCTTTTAGCCGACATTAGGGCTCTAATCCCTGAGTTGAGCGATTTTCTTTTAGCCGACATTAGGGCTCCAATCCCTGAGTTGAGCAATTTTCTTTTAGCCGACATTAGGGCTCCAATCCCTGAGTTGAGCGATTTTCTTTTAGCCGACATTAGGGCTCCAATCCCTGAGTTGAGCGATTTTCTTTTAGCCGACATTAGGGCTCTAATCCCTGAGTTGAGCAAATTTTGCCTTTAGCCGACATTAGGGCTCCAATCCCTGAGTTGAGCGATTTTCTTTTAGCCGACATTAGGGCTCCAATCCCTGAGTTGAGCAATTTTCTTTTAGCCGACATTAGGGATCCAATCCCTGAGTTGAGATTTTAGACATAGGGCCTCCATTCCCTAGTCACCTTAGTCGACATTAGGGCTCCAATCCCTGAGTTGAGCATTTTCTTTTAACCAACATTAGGGCTCCGATCCCTGAGTTGAGCGAGTTTCTTTTAGCCGACATTAGGGCTCCAGTCCTTGAGTTGAGCAATTTTCCTTTAGCCGACATTAGGGCTCCAATACCTGAGTTGAGCAATTTTCTTTTAGCCGACATTAGGGCTCCAATCCCTGAGTTGAGCGATTTTCTTTTAGCCGACATTAGGGCTCCAATCCCTAAGTTGAGCAATTTTTCTTTAGCCGACATTAGGGCACCAATCCCTGAGTTGAGCGATTAGTCATCTTTAGCCAACATTAGGGCTCCAATCCCTGAGTTGAGCGATTTTCTTTTAGCCGACATTAGGGCTCCAATCCCTGAGTTGAGCGATTTTCTTTTAGCCGACATTAGGGCTCCAATCCCTGAGTTGAGCAATTTTCTTTAGCCGACATTAGGGCTCCAATCCCTTGAGTTGAGCGATTTTCTTTTAGCCGACATTAGGGCTCCAATCCCTGAGTTGAGCGATTTTCTTTTAGCCGACATTAGGGATCCAATCCCTGAGTTGAGAGATTTTCTTTTAGCCGACATTAGGGCTCCAATCCCTGAGTTGAGCGATTTTATTTAGCCGACATTAGGGCTCCAATCCCTGAGTTGAGCGATTTTCTTTTAGCCGACATTAGGGCTACAATCCCTGAGTTGAGCGATTTTCTTTAGCCGACATTAGGGCTCCATTCCCTAAGTTGAGCGAGTTTTCTTTGGCTGACATTAGGGCTCCAATCCCTGAGTTGAGCGATTTTCCTTTAGCCGACATTAGGGCTCCAATCCCTGAGTTGAGCGAATTTTCCTTTAGCTGACATTAGGGCACCAATCCCTGAGTTGAGCAATTTCCTGTTAGCCGACATTAGGGCTCCAATCCCTGAGTTGAGCAATTTTTCTCTTAGCCGACATATGGGCACCAATCTCTGAGTTGAGCGATTTTTCTTTTAGCCGACATTAGGGCTCCAATCCCTGAGTTGAGCGATTTTCTTTTAGCCGACATTAGGGCTCCAATCCCTGAGTTGAGCGATTTTTCTTTAGCCGACATTAGGGCTCCAATCCCTGAGTCGAGCGATTTTCTTTTAGCCGACATTAGGGCTCCAATTCATGAGTTGAGCGAGTTTCCTTTAGCCGACATTGGGGCTCCAATCCCTGAGTTGAGCGATTTTTCTTTTAACCGACATTAGGGCTCCAATCCCTGAGTTGAGCAATTTTTCTTTAGCCGACATTAGGGCTCCAATCCTTGAGTTGAGCGATTCTCCTTTAGCCGACATTAGGGCTCCAACCCCTGAGTTGAGCGGTTTTTCTTTTAGCCAATATTAGGGCTCCAATACCTGAGTTGAGCGTGTTGCCTTTCGCAAACATTAGGTCTCCAATCCCTGAGTTGCGCCTTTTAGACTTGAGGTTTCCAATCCCCTCATCAATTCTGTAGATTTTTATAGCAATTAACTCACGAAATGTTCCTCGCTAAACTGGGGCAGAAAAATTTCGTTCGTTTTTTTTTTGTCTGAGCAGGTTTGACTTCGAGGCACAGGGATCGAGATGACCTACAGAGTGAGTCTTAATCCAGAATAAAGAAAGGAAGAAAGAACAGAAAGAAGATGAGCCCAAATACTGGAGCAAACAAAGTGTAGATCGCTCAAAATCTGATTGAAGTCACGGGCGCCAATCCCGCTTCACTCAATGCTGCAAAAAAAAAAGCGCCTACAACTTGCGAGCATCAAGATTCGGATCGAAGTCTACAAGAAAAATCAGCTAAGACCCAAGATCAAGTTGCGAAAGAATTATAGATAGGAATCTTGTAACTAGTGTTTGACAGGCATAAGTAGTTAGTTCAGTTTCAATTTTCTTTGGTTGTAATAAGGAGGTCGGTAAAGCAGTAGCGGCAGTAGCAACAACAGTAACAACAAGCATTGCAATCCCATGGTAGTCCCAGCTACAAAAACTTCCCGAACTACATTGACCTGATTCCTGTTTAGCCCAGGATATGCAGGAAATCTTTGAAGCAAAGATTCGGTCAAATCTTTCAAAAAATGTGCTTCACATGGAGTATTCCGACGGGCAAAAATCGCTCATATCCGCTCACTTTATCTTTGCACGAAAACCTTGCATGTTTTCGAACAAAGAGTGGCAGCTGTGAGCACGTGATTTTTGTTTCCACGACAATCACTCCAAAAGAAATCGAAAAAAATAAAACAAATTGTCTTTGCGTATAATTTTGTGAATTTGCGTGGCATTTTGATAGCTATTTGTAGTTTTGTCTTTGATTGTTCATTTTATTAATTAAAAATACAAAAAATGTGTTGCGTGTAAATTTAGGATCTTATTCTACCATTAGAAATTAATTAAATCATATTGGGTTTTTAAATGAATGAAAATCACAAAAATACTATTTTTGGTAATTTTGTCATTTTTATCGTTTAATGGTTGATTTTGTTTAATTAATATATGATATTGTGTGTTAATTATTACTAAAAAAAATCAATTAATGTCTGTGTGATATAATTTTAATTTCATATTTTTATAATTTATTTTTAGGATTTTTGTAAATTCGGATTTTTAATTAGAAATAGAAGAAGAAAAGAAATGAGTTTAAAATTGGACGAAATCGAAATTGGGCCATTTGAATTGGACCCAAAATCAGGCCCAAAGCACTGTTTTTGCCCGGTCCAGATCAGCCAACCTCAGAGAACGTCCAAACGGCGTCGTTTTGATCATACTTGATCTGGGCCGTTGATCTCAGACTGATCAACGACCAAGATCATGTCTCCATACCCACGCCTAATACCCGACCCACTTAACCCCAGAGACCGACCCAATCTCACTTAAATCGCACGACGCCGTTTCACCCAAGTGAAAGATCTTGGCCGTTGATCATTCTTGATCCAACACCCAGGATTCAACTTCCCTGTCCCGTATATAAACCCTCTTCTCTTACCTCCCGCCCCGTAACCAAACACCCCCCCCCTTTACCCCTTCGTCCCCATCAACTCGAAAATGAAACCCTCAGAACCCTAGTGCCGCCCTTCCATCCCCTCACCATAAACCCGGCAGCAACGATGCCGGTGACCACCAAATTAAAACCCCTTGTGCACCTCGACCCTCTGGACACGGATCTGCCAACCGTTGGGTTCGAATCAACCTACACCGTCTCGAATCTTCCTCTGAAGATCTGAGCCAAACCTCAATCTGCACTAACCAACCCCAGACTAACACCCAATAATCCCCTTTACTTCGTCGTCCTTAATCCCTAACCAGATTGGCTCGAACATGAGCAAAACCCGTCAACTGACGGATCTAGGGTTTCAGCGTTTCGAGGCACGTCAAAGCTTCAAGATCGGTTGGCTTCTATTCAGTATTGTAGGCCTATTTCTCACGAAATAGACATATAATACTGAATAGGACTCAAATCCGAAAGAACATACTGTTAAAATCTGAGGAAAGAACAGTAAGTTTCTCCTTAATTTCCTTTGTTTCATTCTTAGTTTTTATTTGGTCTGTTTTGAATCGTATCTTTGTTTGGATTTATTTTTGTCATGTGTTCAGTACTTTTTTTTCCTTCTCGTCAGACTGTTTGATTGTATCCAAGGTCTATATGTTAGAAGATATGACATTGGTTCATACTTGTCTTCTATATGTGATAGGTGGCATTGATATTCATCGATCCTGGTTAAGTTCAGTATTATCGCAGAATTTCCTTCATTCTATTTAGCTCAATTTGGAATTGTGAACTAATCATTCCCATAATGTGCCACTGTTGATTTGAAGTTTGACCTGGTATGTGTTCCGATTAGTGGTAATGCTTTTGTTGATTTCTTTTTCTGTTTGAGCATTGATGAACTTTGTTTTCAGTTCTTAGATTCAACTTCAATGTTTCTGCTAAGCTTTTGTTGTTAGTGTTGATTTTGTTTTGAAGTTTCAACCCAGAATTTAGGTGTTCGAATTGGCTATAGCTGTAGTTTAACATAGATTTCAGAGTTCAATTCGAATTGATATAGAATTGTTGCCCCTGTTTGTTTATTTTTGGACAACATGTGCATTATAGTTTCTTTAATGGATTAAAGTAACTTGACAGCATGTGCTGTCACGAGATATTCATGGTGCCCATACTTGTTTAGTTTAATAAAGGCCCAAAAACCATTTTCAATAGTGGAGATGAGGGTTGTCAGGGGAATCTGATGGAAATACTTTTTTTTTAAAATTGTGAGTGAAAAAACAGAAGGGAGAACATGGGGGTCAGTTTTTAATGGGTTTTAACAGGCTGTGGAATGAAGTTCAGTTTGGGCTATAAAAGAGGAGGGAGAACCAGAAAAACGGAGGGAAACCCAAAAAAGGGAACCAAAAACCAGAAAGAGAGAGCAGAGTGAGAACCAGAAAGAGAGGGAAGGGGGTTAGAACCAAAAGAGATTTGAGAACAAAGAAAGAAGCTGAAAATTCTGCTTTTCTTCACCTTTTTTTTGTTTTTTGAAATCAGCATTAACTGCCTTGTTCTATTTGAAACTTGGGTTTCTTTCCTTGAGTGTCCGAAGATCAGAAATTTTTGTTCCACTATTATTGCGGATCCACTTACTCTGCCCAGTCTCAACTGAGCCTCCGGAGTCTTTTTTTTGTTTGGATATTTGAGTATTGTTTCATTGAGTTAATTTTGGTTCTGTCCACTGGGGTATATTCTGTTTGTTACTGCTGCTGCTGTTGTTTGCTGTTTTATCACTACTGCTGCATTGATCACTCCTCTTTTCCTCCTTGTGTCCAATATCCAGGTACACACTAGAATTTCACACTGATGTAACAGTAAAGTTGAGCATGAAATGAAAGATGCGAACGATTTTAATCATTTGGTGTTGTACTTGTAGTTTTATAAAATGTTAGTGGATTTGTGTAGTTTTTTTTGGTTTATAACTCAATGGAAAATGCATTAGGTAGTTTGTACTTAATTGAAACTTAGTTTGTTTAATACTGGATCTATAGTTGTTTAGTTGTCTGTATGATATAGTTATGTAATTTGTGGAATGCACAAGTAGTTAGTATATCGATAGTTAAACTTCATCTCTAGTCATATTTTACACACATAAGGCAGACTGCTTCCAATCTTGCCAAATGCAATATAGCTTTAAATCATTTGAGTTTAACTCTATCAAAATCGGATTCCATTAGGCAGTTTATAGGACAATGTTTGAACCCCATTAACAACATCCTCTAGTAGTTAATTCCATTAATCCCATTAAAATGTGTTAGTTTAAGTTCAACTTGGAGGACGTTTAGCGTGAGTTTAGCATTTTTTCAATCTTGTATGCATTTTTTTTAAAAAGGGCATGTTCGCTCATGGAATAAGGCACGAAATAATTCCCCACCTTACAAATTCGAGTGCAATTTTCCATTAACATCTTTTGTAATCTAATAATTAATAAGAGGCCGGAGCTAGCCAAGCATGTAATTTAATTAGCGTATATTTTCTTCTTTCATTTTTAGAGACGAACATAATAGAAAAATGTAGTCACTGTAGGTTTATCCTTTCAAAAAAAATATAAAAATGAGACGAACCTCGCCAAATACAAATGCAAATTGTGGGGCCCTCAATAATTGGTCATAATAAATATTTAGATTTCTTGGGATGGACTGTTTAGTGAATTTCACTGCCTTCCCCAAAGATAATAACGCGTTAGACTCTTTAGGCGCGATTTAATTAAATTACCTTCTTAAATTTGGGTGCGCTTTTATGTGACCCAAATCCAAATCCTAACGGAGTCGTAATGTATTAACAACCACGGGCGCATTGATTGTGACGTGGTTCGAAATGCATTTTCACGACGTTGCAATTCCATAAAAAATAAAAAATAATAAAAGCAGTTTAAACCTAATAAAAGCACACAAGTTATAACATGTATTAAAATCAGATATTTAGCCATTATAACAATTTAAGCGACCGTGCTAGAACCACGGGATTCGGGGGTGCCTAACACCTTCCCTCGGGTCAACATAATTCCTTACTTAGAATTTCTGGTTCGCAGACTTCATTTGGAAAGTCGAATATTTTCCTCGAATTGGGATTCAAGATAAACCGGTGACTTGGGATACCAAAAGTCAAGCCTTTCCCAAGTGGAGACTCTGAATTAAATAAATAATATCATTTCAAATATTGTCACTTAAATTGGAAAAACTCCCTCGCGCATTTATCCTTCGGGGCGGGCGCGAAAAAAGGAGGTGTGACAAGTGTAGTTCGGGAAGTTTTGGTAGCTGGGACTACCATGAAGCTGTGACTTCACTGTTGTTGTTGTTGCTGCTACTGCTTACTGAACTCCTTATTACACCATGCCAAAATAAAAGAAGCTAGACTAAACTATGGTCTATAAATTACAAAAATCCTATCTATATCTTCAATCTTGATCTTGTGATTCTTGTTACCTTGTTGACTTGTAATTTCCAGATGAGGTTCCTTTGTTGCCAACTTGAATTGTAATCTGAGATGCTTTGTCTTTTCTTTAGGTGGACGCCTGATTGCTGCACTCGAATTATAATATGAGATGCTTTCCCTTTCTCCAGGTGGACGCCTGATCACCGACACTTAAATTGTTCCTCTTCCTTAAAACTGATGTTGTTCTCCCTTGCTCTCCAGGTGGGCACTTGATTGCCAAAACTTGAACTATATTCTCGTGCTCTCCAGGTGGGCGCCTGATTGCTGAACTTGAACTGTGCTCCCTTGCTCTCCAGGTGGGCGCCTGATTGCCAAAACTTTAACTGTATTCCCATGCTCTCCAGGTGGGTGCCTGATTGCCAAAACTTGAACTACAATCCCGTGCTCTCCAGGTGGGCGCCTGATTGCCAAAACATTGAACTATATTCCCGTGCTTTCTAGGTGGGCGTCTGATTGCCGAAACTTGAGTTGTATTCCCGTGCTCTCCAGGTGGGCGCCTGATTGCTGAACTTGAACTGTATTCCCTTGCTCTCCAGGTGAGCGCCTGATTTCAACAAAATAGACAAAACAAAGAAAATTTGCTGCCCCAGTTTGGTAGCTGGGCACATATGTGAGTGTTAACTGAATCATGTTACCGAATATTTTAAGAATTTGAGAGCTAGATCCCATTATCCAGGAGGGTCCTAACAACTCCTAGTTAAATGATAGTTTTTAAAAGCTGAATTATATTTTCTAAAGGTATGACTTCCGTTAAATCTGGTTATCTAAGAAAGTCTTAAAACTACATCCCATTATCTAGGAGGGTCCTGAAAGTCAAAAATCAAGTATTATCCTAAGAGTGACAATTTTTACGACTGAATTACACTACCCTACAATAAAGCTTACGCTAAATCTTGTCATCTAATGGAAGTCTTAAAGCTAAGTCCAATTATCTAGGAGGGTCCTGAAAACTCCTAATTGAATCCTATCTCAAACATGCCAACTTATATTCCTTTGGGGTAAATTTATGCTAGATTTTGCTACTCATGATTGTTTTGAATTTTAACCTAGGTCCCATTTTCCAGGAGAGTCCTGAGGATTTATGATCAAACCTGTATGGTTCTTGTTTTCCCTCACGGAGGGGTTTTTCCAAAACGAACGAAATTTCCTGACCCTGTTTCAATCAAAGAAAAATCTTGTCAATTTAAAATGTGGTAGTTAGTTTGTGGCATTCTTGCTGAAGGTAGCCTCTCTGCTGCCGTGCTTTGTTTTGACTGGCATCCCTGAACTTGCCAAAAATCGTTTGACTTTTTGACTGACTTTAACCACATGACCCTGGATGTCCCGAGTGTTCTATACCCAAACTGTTGTGTTACATCTCTTCTGCCCAAACCTCTGCATCTCCCATGAAATTACTAACCCTTCGACCAATGGAACTTTCCCTAACACCTTATTTCCTATTTTACAACATATTGTTTCTGGCAATGCTTCGATCGCCCTGTGCTTTGTGCAATTTTGGGGAGTTGGTAGTGAGATTTAAAACCCTTTCTTATTTGCTTAACCAAAGGTGACATTGGAAACATCTCAGAGAAATAAACCCAAAAGAAATGAAATGCAATGATTTTGAGAGTTAGAGGTAAGAAAAATCCAAAACTGGAAGACTGTCTGAAAGGGAAAAAGAAAAGAAACTTATCTGAGTAGAGCAGCCGGCACCATTGATCATGACATGCATTTCGGATTAATCGGCCCAGTCTTTCCAACCAATCAACTTTCAGTGGTCGTACTTTACGCCCCGAGATCTTCAAAACCCAATTTCTTTACCAACCTTGTCCTTGTTCGTCTTGCGGTGCCCCGAAGGGTTTTCACCAACAAACCTCTCTCATTTGTTTATCTCTCAACTCACTATCGCCTTAAGGTACCCGTGAAGGTTTTCATCTATAAGACTTTCTCATTTTTGATTTCTTTCAGCTTTCGTCGCCTTACGGTGCCCGCGAGGGTTTTCATAAATAAGACTCTCTCATTTTTTATTTTCTTGTTTGGACCGGAGTGTTACCCCTGATATGAATTATCTTTACTTGCTCGACTTGGCATCTCTCGAAGACTGATCGGAAGGTCTTTCTTTGGACTGTAATGTGGGCTTTTGGATATGGTTATAAAGAAAGGGTATCAAAAGGCTCAAAACAATTCAAATGAGTTCAAGATTACAACTTTCGGAATCAGATTTCTTACAACAACCACAACTTCTGCCCCAGTTCCTTTTCTTGGGGACTTTTGAATTTTTACTTTGATGGGACCGAACCGTGAGGCTGCCTACGTATCCTTAAAAGGAATCAGGTCAAACATAGTTCATGTCATAGAAATTGCTTTGTTGTTGTGACTCTCTCCTTCCTCTTTCTTTTCTTTTCTCTTTTACTTTCTTCTTTCTTTCTCTTTTTGTTGTTTTGTTATTCTTTTTTTTCTTTATTTTTTACTCTCTCTCTTTTTTCTTCTTGTTTTTTTTCATTTTCATTCATTTTTCTTTTTCCTTTACTTATCTTTCGCGCTTGCGTTTCTGATATTTGCTACTGATTCCAAAGAGGGGTATGAAAGTAAATAAATAAGGCTCAAAAGGGGTAAAAAAGGATAAAGTGTTTAGATAGCAGAACAAAATGCCTTCGTCATTCCAATCTTCAAAACATGCCAAGTACAAACAAACACAATTTAACCAAGGAAATCATACATAATATCTTTTGACTGCATCAGAATTGATAGCCATTTCTACATATTTGCCTTCTATATCTGTTAAATACAAAGCACCATTGGACAACACTCTCGTTACGATGAATGGCCCTTGCCAATTTGGGACGAACTTGCCTTTTGCTTCAGCCTGATGTGGGAGGATACATTTCAATACTTGCTGACCCACTTCGAACTTCCGTGGACGCACCTTCTTGTTATATGCTCTTGCCATTCTCTGCTAATACAATTGACCATGACATACTGTTGCCAATTGTTTCTCATCGATCAAACTCAATTGCTCCAGGCGGGTTTTGACCCACTCATTGTTATCAATTTCGGCTTTCGTGACAATCCGAAGGGATGGGATTTCAACTTCTGCAGGTATCACTGCCTCAGTGCCATATACCAATAAATAAGGAGTTGCTCCTACTGAAGTACGAACACTAGTGCGATAACCCAGCAAAGCAAAGGGCAGCTTTTCATGCCACTGTCTGGAACCCTCCACCATTTTTTGAAGTATCTTCTTTATGTTCTTGTTGGCCGCCTCGACTGCTCCATTTTTCTTGGGGCGGTATGGGGTGGAATTGCGATGTGTAATCTTAAACTGTTGACATACCTCTTTCATCAAACGACTGTTGAGATTAGCACCATTATCTGTGATGATTACCTTTGGGATCCCAAACTGACAAATGATATTTGAGTGAACAAAATCAACCACCGCTTTCTTGGTCACAGATTTGAAAGTTTTAGCTTCAACCCATTTGGTGAAACAATCGATGGCCACCAGAATGAACCTGTGCCCATTAGATGATGCTGGCTCAATTGGTCCAATGACATCCATGCCCCAAGCAACAAAGGGCCATGGTGAAGACATCGTATGCAATTCAAAGGGCGAAGAATGGATCAAATCTCCATGCACTTGACATTGATGACACTTGCGCACAAAACTGATACAATCTCGCTCCATAGTGAGCCAATAATAACCTGCTCAAAGAATCTTCTTTGCCAGAGCGTACCCACTCATATGCGGACCACAGACTCCAGAATGTACTTCGGTCATGATAGTTGTGGCCTGTCTAGCATCTATCCATCTTAACAATCTAAGATTTGGAGTTCTTTTGTACAAAACTCCTCCACTGAAGAAAAATCCACTTGCTAACCGTCAAATTGTTCTCTTTTAATCACATGTGGCTTGTACTGGATACTCCCCCATTCTGATGTACTCTCTGATGTCGTGGAACCATGGCTCACCATCAAGTTCTTCTTCTACCACATTGCAGTAAACATGCTGATCATGGACCTGAATATGTAAAGGGTCAACATAAGCCTTATCTAGGTGATGTAACATTGACGCCAGAGTAGCCAAAGCATCGACAATCTCATTATGGGTCCTTAGAATATGCCTGAACTCTACTGATCGAAACCGCTGACAAAGATCATGCAAACATTGTCGATACAGTATGAGTTTCAAATCCCGTGTTTCCCATTCTCCTTGAATCTGGTGCACCAGAAGGTCTGAGTCCCCCAAGACCAAGACTTCCTGGACACCCATGTCTGCAGCTAACCTCAAACCCAAAATGCATGCCTCGTACTCAGCCATGTTGTTAGTACAGTAGAAACGAAGCCGAGCCGTAACAGGGTAATGGTGCCCTATTTCAGAAATAAGTACGGCTCCTATCCCAATGCCCTTCATGTTAGCAGCTCCATCAAAGAAAAGTTTCCAACCTGACTCCTCAGCTTGTTCCAACTCATCAATGTGCATTACCTCTTCATCAGGGAAGTAAGTCTTCAAAGGTTCATTTTCTTCATCTACCGGATTTTTGGATAAATGGTCGGCCAATTCCTGGGCTTTCATCGCAGTTCGAGTCACATAGACGATGCCAAATTCTGTGAGCAAAATCTACCACTTTGCGAGCCTCCTTGTAGGCATAGGCTTCTGAAGAATATACTTTAGCGGATCCAACCGAGAGATGAGGTAAGTAGTGTAAGATGACAAATAGTGCTTCAACTTTTGTGCTGCCCAAGTTAGGGCACAACATGTCCTTTCCAGGTGAGTGTACTTAACCTCATAAGATGTAAACTTCTTGCTGAGATAATAGATGGCCTGCTCCCTCCTGCCGGTGATGTCATGTTGACCCAACACACAACCAAATGAATTGTCCAAAACCGTCAAATACAGAATCAAAGGCCTCCCTGGTTCTGGTGGCACCAACACATGTGGGTTCAAGTACCCCTTTATCTTATCAAATGACACTCACCTGTCCACTTGACCGCAACATCCTTCTTCAACAGTCTGAAGATAGGCTCACAAGTTGTTGTAAGCTGAGCAATAAACCTGCTGATGTAATTCAACCTCCCTAATAGACTCATCACCTCAGTCTTGTTCCTTGGGGTGGCAATTCTTGGATAGCTTTGATCTTTGATAGGTCCAATTCAATACCTCAGCGACTGACTATGAATCCCAACAGTTTTCCAGAGGGGACACCGAATGCCCACTTTGCAGGATTGAGCTTGAGATTGTACCTGCAGAGCCTTTGAAAGAACTTTCTCAAATCCCTGACATGGTCAGACTGCTTTCTGGACTTTATGATCACATCATCCACATAAACCTCGATCTCACTGTGTATCATGTCGTGGAATATGGTCGACATTGCCTTCATGTAAGTTGCCCCAGCATTTTTCAAACCGAAAGGTATGACCTTGTAGCAGTATATTCCCCATGGTGTGATGAATGCCGTCTTTTCTGCATCTTCCTCATCCATTAGGATCTGATGATAGCCTGCATAGCAATCCACAAAAGACCCAATCTCATGTTTGGCGCAATTATCAATCAAAATGTGGATGTTTGGCAATGAGAAATCCTTTAGGCTTGCCTTGTTGAGATCTCGATAATCAACACACACCCTGGTCTTACCATCCTTCTTTGGTACAGGCACGACATTGGCTAACCAAGTGGGATACCGCGTAACTCGAATGACCTTTGCCTCAAACTTCTTTGTGACCTCTTCTTTAATCTTTACACTCATATCTGTTTTAAACTTCCTCAACTTCTGCTTGACGGGAGGGAATGCCGGGTCAGTGGGTAATTTGTGAACCACCAAGTCAGTGCTTAGACCTGACATGTCATCATATGACCATGCAAAAATATCTTTGTACTCAAACAATGCTTTAATTATCTCCTCCCTGAGTTGAGGTTCAAGATGGACACTTATCTTAGTTTCTCTAATATTATCTGGGTCCCCTAAATTGATTGCTTCTGTATCACTTAGGTTAGGCTTGGATTTTTCTTCAAAATGGCTTAATTCTTTACTAATCTCTTCAAAGGCCTCATCCTCATCATATTCCAATTCATCATCACACTCTATTTCTTGAATTACTATTTCGGAATTAGATTGGATTTTAAGACTAGGCCGAAGATTCCTCATGCATGTCATGTCATTGAGACCAGCATAAAAAGAACTGTACAAGGAAGAAAAGAAAACAAAAATAAAACTATCAGGAATGAAGAACAAGGGAAATTGCATTTCATTGAAATTGAAAGATAACAAGGTTTATACATCCAAACGGACAGAACATACAATCTGAATTACAACCCCTCAATAATCCAGATAAACTAAAATAAAATCAAAGCAAACTACCAAAACTCCTTCCTGGTAGGGAGATGAGTAGCTTCTTAATTGTTAATCTTTGAACTGGGCCCAACAAATTGCATATCCGCCTTGCTAGAACCCTCTCCAGCTTCCAACATGTTTACATCGTCGAACAACTTCTCGAACCTCTCAATCAGCTCCTTATCAAGACCAACCATAGAATTGGGAACTGTTGTTACTGAGCGTTTCTTGGTGCCAGGCCTGACAAATGATCTGGAGAGACGTGGGACAGGCTTTGGGAGGACCCATGCCCTCTGTTTCAATTTTCTGGCTCTTTTCACATTTGCGGTTGTGGGCTTGAATCCCAAACCAAATGTACCCAAGTTTTTTGGGAGAGACACCGACTGTACTATACTTGCAGAGATGCACCCAAACCCTTACCAGGTACAAAATCATTTTTCAACATTTCAAAAGCCACCATAACTAATGCGACGGTTACCCTCGGCATTGGAACGTATTTCCCTTATGGAATTTTATCGACTGATACTGTGTCAAAAACCTGATAGACCCAAGGTCCCTTGTCGTCTTCAACCTCAATGAACAGAACAATGGCATCACTGGGAACACACAGATCATCTTCTTCGTGCACACCGATTTCCTGTCTATCCCACTCAAACTTGACCATCTGGTGCAGGGTAGACGGGACTACTTTGGCGGCATGAATCCAGGGTCGACCCAACAGCAAATTGTAAGAAACAGCCACATCTAGCACCTGGAACTCAATGGTAAATTCAACTGGTCCTATTGTAAGCTCAAGCACTATGTCCCCGACTGAATCTTTCCCTCCACCGTCGAATCCCCGAATGCAGATACTATTCTTGTGAATTCTTTCATCATCCACCTTCAACTTGTTTAGAGTAGAGAGAGGGAAAATGTTCGCACTGGAAACATTGTCGAACAATACCCGAGTAACCACAGAATCTTCGCATTTCACCGTAAGATATAGGGCTCTATTATGCTCAGTACCTTCCACGGGCAACTCATCATCAGAAAAAGTGACTCTGTTTACCTCAAATATCTTGTTGGCTATCTTCTCCAAATGGTTTACTGAGATTTTGTCAGGAACGTGGGCCTCATTCAAGATTTTCATCAAGGCCCGTCGATGCTCGTCTAAATGGATTAACAATGACAACAGTGAAATCTGAGCATGCGTCTTCTTCAACTACTCCACATTGGAATAGTCTTGCACCTTCATCTTTCTCAAAAGTTCTTCTGTCTCTTCTTCGGTAACAACTTTCTTCACTAGCACTGGGTTATCTTTGGAGGTTTTAGCTTTTCTTAATTCCTCGGGGGCAAAGCATCTCCCCGACCGAGTCAATCCGTGGGTCTCATAGACCTTTTCTTTAACTTCTTTTCCTTTGTAAGTTACTGTCACATGCTCATAAATCCACGGGATAGCTTTGCTGTTGACTATCGGTAACTGGGTTACCGGCTTGATAATGATAGGATCTATGCGAGCACCCTCCATAATTACAACAGGCTTGTTCGCCACTCCCGGCACAACCACTTTTGCTCTTTCTTGTTTTACTGCAACATCACTTGAGGTCCCCTTCTTGACTACCGCAGATGGTTCACTGTTTACCCCGCTCAACCTAATTACTGATTTCTCACTAACAGACTTTTCAACCGACCTGGCTTCAATGGACCGAATCATTATGACGGTCTGCGAAGGCTTCTTAAGATCACCTCCCTTATGTACTATCTCGATCATATTTGTCTCATGATGGGCCGACAATGGGTTCTGGTTGGTATTGGGTGCCTCCGAAGCTTGGACTTCAATCCGATTGGAATTAATAAGCTCTTGAATAGCTATTTTCAATTTCCAGCATTTCTCTGTGTCGTGCCCCGGGCCACCAGAACAATATTCGCAACTTACAGAATGATCAAGATTTCTCAAGGGAGGATTTGGCAGTTTTGGCTCGATCGGCCTCAACATATCTAATTGTCTTAGCCTGTGGAACAAACTAGTATAGGACTCTCCCAATGGAGTGAAGGTTTTCCTCTTCTGCAACCTCTCGTTCTCAAATACTTGATTGGGCCGGAAAGCTGGTCTAGTAGGGTTTTGGTAGGCTCGTGGCGGTGGGTAGGCATTTTGTGGAGCTGGGTAGATATTTTGTGGGGCTGGCGCATGCCATTGTGCGTGGGCAGGGAGTTGGCTATATGCTTGGGCATGGTGGATAGAAAAATAAGGGTCTGATAGTAGGTAGTAATGTTGGGGTGGATTATACGGGGTGTGGGGGTAGGTTTGGTGGTGGGATCAAAGCTGATTATAGTGGTGAGGTGAGCCCCTGGGTCCGAACCAAGCTCTTGAATCAATCGTTGCTACATCCTCTTTCTTCTTCTTTCCAATTACCCCCCAGTTCCACTTTGAATGGCCTGGGTGGTTGCCTTAATAGCCGAATAGCTCATGATTTTGTTTGTCTTGAGCCCTTCTTCTACCATACCGCCCATCTTCACCACTTCATTGAAGGACTTGCCTATAGCTGATACCAGATGACCGTAATAAGTAGGTTCTAAGGCCTGCAGAAAATAATCCACCATTTCACTTTCTTTCATTGGAGGGTCAACCCTTGCTGCCTATTCTCTCAACCGAAAACCATACTCCCTGAAGCTTTCATTGTGCGTTTTTTCAATCTTTGTCAAAGACATCCGATATAGAATAATCTCAAGATTGTACTGGAAGTGACAAGCGAATGCCTGGGCTAGATTGTCCTATGTATACCACCTTCCGTGATCCTGCCGAGTGTACCACTCCAGCACCGAACCACTCAGATTTTGACTGAAATATGCCATTAGCAACTCGTCTTTCCCTCTATCTCCCATCATTTTGCTACAAAAACCTCTTAGGTGCGCCACTGGGTCTCCGTGCCCATCATACAAATCAAATTTGGGCATCTTAAACCCCGCCGGTAACTGAACATTTGGAAATAAACATAGATCCTTGTAAGCCACGCTTACCTGACCTCCCAACCCCTGCATATTCCTGAAGGACTGTTCCAGACTCTTAACCTTTCTAAACATCTCCTCTTGTTCAGGATTTTTAGACGGTTTCTCAGTTTCCCCAGGGAGATCAAAACGAGGAGTGTAGGAATAGGGTTCTGGAGCTTTGAAAGTGGGCTCCGGGGGGTTAATATTGGTTATCATGGGCTTGGAATAAGGGCTCGCTAGAGGATCGGCGGAGTGTAGCGGGTGGGGGTGCCACGAAAATAGGAGTGGCTGGTGGAGGAAGGTATGGAACTGGTTTGAGTGGTGGAGCTTGTGGTGTTTGGGAAGTAGTGCCTTAATAGTGGTGGTAAATGGGAAAGCTCGGGGATGAATCGGTAGCAGGAGGTTCCTGAGACTAAGCCAATGGAGGGACGAAGGCAGGGTTGGCAGGATAAAGTGGTGGTGGGTGCCCTTTAACCCATGTTTGATACATCTCGGCCATCTGTTGTTTCAATTTATACACCTCTTCTTTCAAATTGAAACCCGACTCTTCCCCCTCCCTCGAGGGATCGATAACACTCGCATCAATTTCCTGGTTAGCCATGATCAACTTGTTTTTAGACGGAGTGTTGTATGGGTGAGTTTCCAGAATGCCAACTTTTCCTTATGCATTTGATCGGTTGCTTGCGTCAACCCGACTTTTCCTTATTTCCATTTGCAACTTCTCTTTCTCTCTTTTCACTTATGCCTTTCTCTGCTTGATTTCTCATTGTTCTTTACTCTCTCATTTTTCTTTCTTATTTTGCCATTGTTTCTTTCTCACGGTTTCTTATTTTCTCTCTCTTTTCTTTTCTTTTCTCTCTTGTTTTTCCTCTCTTTTTCCTTTTTCTTTTCTCTCTCTTTTTTTCTCTTGTTTTTCCTCTCTTTTCTTTTCTTTTCTCTCTTTTTTCTTTTGGTTATGATCGAATCCTATGGAGATTGCCTACGTATCATGACCCCGCATGAATCAGACTAAGCGTAGTTCTGGGGGATAAGTGTAAAAATAAGTACTAAAATATTTTGGGATTTTCAAATTTTCATAAAAAGAAAAATGTTTTGCTTACAACAACTCAAAAACTAACAGACTCAAAAAGACACTGACAGACTTTGATGAAAATACAGACTCAAAAACAAACTAACAGACTCCAACAGAAAGATAAAAATACAGACTCGAAAATAGACTAACAGACTCCAATGAAAATCATGAATACATCAATGCATCAACTGCCCTTGGGCCCCGCGGGACATCATTCGGTCTCGCTACGGGCCTATGCGCTAAATCCCCTTGGAGGTGGTAGAGATCTTCCATTATCTGGCGGACAAAGGTCATCACAGTGGCAAAGAACATGGATCTAGTCATATCCTCACAACTACTGCACTTCATCGCGATGTAGTCGGCGATCCTTTTGACTCTCTCTCTTATGATACCCTTTTCTTGCAACAACTGCCCAATCTGCTGGGGCCTGGCTTCCAAAGTTTGTTTGGCTACATGATTCTGTTCTTGAAGTTGTTGCAAATCTCTTTCTAATTATGTCATTGCTGTATAACATTGTTTTCTTTCATCCTTAAAGTCTTTCGCATGCTTGATCATTTTGTTCTCAATGGTGATGACCCTTTTCTTCAACCCCGCAACCTCATTGTCGTATTTCTCTTTTAACTATTTAACCAGGCGCACTCGTTCTTCCACATTCTTAGCCAATTTTGTTCGAGCCCTGGCTAGTTCACCCTCTGCTTTGTTCAGATCAAAACCATGCTCACTCACCTTTTACCTAAGGTTATCTATGAGCTTTCCATCTTTCGTGCTTCTGGCGGGGTTTTTCATTTCTCAAATCTGGGCTCGAAGAACGTCATTTTCTTTGGCTAACTTTCTCTTCTCGCCCTCATCTGCGGCGGCCTGCAAACCATTCTCAAACTGAAGATCCCTGACTTGCTTTTCTAGCTTTCCTATTGTGGCCATGTACTCATTCTCCTTGGCCAACTAGTCCCATTGCACCTGTGCCCCGTCGGTAAATTGTTGGACATGGGGTCTCTTTGAGGGCCGTTCGGGCTCTTGATGGACTCGATATCTTTTAACGTACCAAGCAGTGTAATTAGGCTCCAACTCGCCTTTGGATAGATCTCGTACTTGAGTCTTAGGCTCTAAGAACCTGTACTGATGCCAAATCCGACGCACCCTTTCTTATGGGAAAATGGATTTTGGTTCCAACTCAATAACCTACTGACTCAAGTCCTCATCGTGTGGGATGGTCTGATATCTACCCAGCTAATATAGAACTCTGTGCGGAGCATAAGGCTGAATACTTCAAAGACCCATCAATAACAAAAAACACACTTCGGCCGACGTATAAATCACTTCATTGACCGAGAGCCACCCGAACGTCCATTCGATCTTGTTTGCAGTCAAGGATCTCAAGTGAGCATACCATGCTTTTGTACCATCCGGGAACTCATAACCCTCTACCTGCTTTTCATGTTTTTCAATGCATTCGAGGCCAATCATACCACAATTCAAATATCCGGGACAGTGGCAAAGGTGTTCCTCCATCCATAGTTGTAATAGCATATTGCACCCTTCAAAAAAAATTCCTCCTTCTCGACAGAGGGTCAGAGCTCGGTAAATTTCTGCCAAGATCAGCGGTACGATGATCCCATTTACCTTTTTCACCATAAAATCAGCTATTCCCACGAGCCCCAACTCTATGTTCCCATCTTTTCTGGGGCAAATCAAAATACCCAAAAATGCCACTATAAAAGCTAATCCTCTTTGGGCTTCCCACTTGTCTTTGTTTCCCGAGTGAGTAAGACCGGTATCTGGCGTCTCGAAGCCACGGGGATTCTCGTAACGTCGGTACAGAAAGTAGAAGGTACAGAATCCTTTGGCCAAATTTTCATCTCGGATTTCCCGACTGATGCTTAACAGATCCAAAAATTTGTGAGGGGTTACTATTCTAGGTGCCACTGGGTATTGATTTCTAAGATTCCCATCGGAATCAGCGTAACCTGCTATCTCTTCAAGCGTATGAGTTAGCTCAAAATCAGCAAAGTGGAATAGTGCTGACCTTCAAGAGCCCAACAAGACCACCCAATGCCTTTGTCACAATTTTTCTGCTATTTTCCCCCAAATCATGCCACCACATATGCAGCTCCAACGAGATTTCCTCGCGGACTGAGAAAGGTTCATTTTGAGTTGTGCTCATCCTGCACATTTATTAGGGTGATTTTAGGAGAAAAATTAAGACTCATTTGACTCAAGAAAAGGTTATCACTATTTTTTCAAAATTTTCATAAAAATATCCGGCTTTGCCAATACGGCCTTTCAACACTTCGAGGAAGAAGATTTTAAGGTTGTGTTCGCTAGCCGACCAAAACCTTGAAAAATGACTAAAGGCGGCTATTCTTGCAAAAACGGCATTCCGGCACCCTTTTGAGGACATTCAGCTATTTTAGACAAGAATGGCATCGCCCTGCTTATTTACAATAAAAATAAAAATTTTGTTTCTTTTTTGGCCTTTTTCGCAAAAGGGAAGTTGGACTCGATGGGGGTTGCCTACGTATCCCACATCCGGTTAGAATCAAACAGGCATAGTTCAAGCAAATTTACGCAACAGAAAACACAAACTTTGAAACAACTTTTTTTTATTAATTATTTATTTATTTTTTCAGAAAATTTCGGCAGAGTTTCGGGGTATTTTGGACACCAGGTTTTTCACCGGCGGGTAACTTCCTCTCTCTCACCTCAATTTGTTTTTTCTCAATTCTTCCCTTATTCTAGAAGCCGGTCAACATGCATTCTGAATCAAAATAAATGCGCAAGTAGCAAGCAAAATGCATCAGGATGGTCTTTTGATTTCAGGTGCACCTGTCCTAGACGGACCCAACCCCTGTGTTGAGTCCCCAAAGTCAAAATGCACATGATGCAAACAAGCATTCCTACTAGGGATCCGACATGAGGCTATGTTATACTAGGTTTAAAAACCTGGGTTTATTTGTTCTAGACCTGGCTTACCCGAGCGGACAGCTCGAGCCGAAGGAGGCAGCGTACCGGGAATACAGAAGCTTCACCGACTTTGCAACTTGTCCGAACCTCGTTCTAAAATTGGAATAACTCTAACAGAAGAGAAGTCCCACGAAGTGCACACTTCCCAGATGATTTAGAAGACTCAGAGAGAGGAGGGATTCGTAGCAATTTATATACAGTTCAACGATATCAAAGCGGTAAAAAGCAATATTTAGCACATTAGGCCCAAATATGTGAATAAAACCAGATAATAAATAAATCCAAATATAACAATTATTCTAAGCTCGAATTCTTGAACCCTGAACCAGAGATTCTGTGTTCGATCCCCAACAGAGTTGCCAGAGATGCCACACCTCTTTTTTCCTACACCCGAGAGGGTATAAGGGAGTTTTTCCAATTTAAGTGGCAATCGAAATGAGATTATTTATTTATTAAAAATTCAGAGTCGCCACTTGGGATAATTTATGGTGTCCCAAGTAACTAGTTCAAATCCCGAATCGAGGAAAAGATTGACTCTGTATTACAGTCTGCAAACCAGAAGTCCGGGTAAGGAATTCTGTTAACCCGGGGGAAAGTGTTAGGAATTCCTGAGTTCTGTGGTTCTAGCACGGTCTCTCAACTGTTATAGTTGGCCTATTATTTGATTTTAAAACACTTTTGAACCTATGTGCATTTTAACTTCAAACCGTTTTTAATTATTTTAAGGAAGATTTCAACGCCATCTAAAATATGTCTTTGGACCGCGCCACATGAAATACACCCGCAATTCGAAACACATTTTATTCAACGTTGTTAAGATTTGGATTTGGGTCACATGAAATGCACACCTGAGTTTAGGAAGGTAATATTATTAAAATAACGCGCCTAAAGCAACTACGCGTTTTTAACTTTGCGAGGGCCATGAGAAATTTGCTAAATGGCGTGCGTGGAGTTTTAAGGATTTAAAAGAAACAAATAAATGAGGGCCACGCATTTGAGATTTTATTTGGCACGGCGCACCTCAACTTATTTTAAAGGAAAACTAAAAGATTTGAAGGGGTCATAAGCTATTTGTGTTATCTAGTACAACTCCCCTCCACTAATTGATTAAAGGATCAAGGAAAAATGTCACCACTGCTTAAGCTAAAAGTTTGAACCATTTTAAAACAATAAATCCAAGTTCAGGCCAGCCTTATGAAAGAACATTTGCATTGAAGAGAGAAAACGGATTTGACTATTTGAAAACAACGAATGGCTCATGCCATAATTAAGAGAACCAATGGCATGAAGGGGGTAGGCCCAACAATGAAAAACATGCGTCCCTGCTTTGCAAACATCCTGGCCTAAATTAAGGAGAAAGCAGGAGCGAGACTCGAGTTCGAGTCTCTTGGCATGCATTTAAGGTCAGCAACAATTAAAGAGGGGGTCAATATCGCACCCAGCTAACTACCAAAGGCAAATCAGCATTGAACCTTCAAGCTTGGGCCTGAATGAGCCCAAGTCTTAGTGAAAAGCGGCAGTCCAAATAAACAAGTCCACCAATGAACGTGTATTCCCACGATTCCATTTTTGTTTTGTTCAAATTTGTGAATTAACACGGACTATTACTGATTTCAGATCAACAATTGAAGAAGTAACATACCAACTAAGTAAAATCAAAATCAGACCCAAAATTCAAAACTAATGTGAGACAATCATCAGAACATTTCCTGCTTTCACTTATGTGATCAAAACATGACAGTAGGCCTCATTAACAACTAAAAATCAGCACAATGCTACCATACAACCTATGCATTATTCCTTAATGGTATCCATATTTCAAGATCGATAAGAGTTCAGCTACTACACCTAAGATTCAGCATACATGTTTTAATAAAATCCTGAAAGTGCCTATCAAATTTGCATCTATAGCAGTAAAAAACCTTGTGACTTCAGTAATCAAAGAATCCACTCAAACTAAATAAACTACTACTACATTTGACTGATAGGATTCATGCATTGCAAACATTAAATACACAAGAATTTAAACAATTCCAGAGTTTAGAGTGATAAGCTACATTCACACAGAAGAGTATTCAAATGGCAAGTTTAATACACCAAAAAAACACGACTGATCTCTGAAGGACATGCAACTATGTTCAAATCCATTGTCATTTATATGCAAACCCAGGTTGTTTACATGGCTTTGATGTGCAATTCATAGGTTAATGGAATCCAGGGAGAACCTGGAAATTGAAAGAAAAATAAAAAGGGTGAAGAGTCAGCAGAACAACAACAGAGTAACACCCCACTTCAATCAAACAGTAACTTCAACAACCAAACTCAAACCAGTCTTCAAAAAACCAAATTCAAGCCATGGAAACCAAGATGTAGGACTCTAATCTTCTTAGAAAAGAAATTTTCTAGCCAAATGAAACCAGAAAATACCAAATATGCAAGAATTAAGCACTTTTCTAAGCTAGAAATGCAGAGAATTCAGAATTCTCTCAAAGGACCTAGCCGTTTCAATTTTACGGATTTTTTCTCTTTCCCCCCCGTCTCGCTTGATTGGCAAGGAAGTGTGCCTTTATAGGCAAGGAAGTAGGGCAGCAATAGAGAAGTTAGATTTGCACTTCTACCCTTCTCAAATTCTCATTTTAGCTTAGAAGCCAATTATCAGATTTTCCTATTAATCCCCCAACCCAGCTTCTTAGAAGCTTCCCCAGTTATTACTGATAGATTCCCTTGTCTAATTTCCAGACTACCCCTACAAACCCCTAAAATTACCCAAAGAAACCAAGTGAGTAAGGGTCAAGTAGACCCAGTGGCCCAGCTTGGTATGGGTGCATGTGTAACCCCAATCGAATTCCCTTCCGGACTCTTGAAATTTTTAAAAAAAAAAACCAATTCAAACCAAAGAGAAATCCATAATTTAAGAACTGGCCAAGTTGGGGGATTCAAACCAATTAGGAGAGAAAAATAAACAGAAAACCCTTTTAAAAGGAATCATGGACAGAAGATAAGATAGTGATGAACTAAATAACAAAACTAATGAATCAAAACGTGCTATTAAGCTAGACATGCAACACAGACAGACTAACAGATGAACCTAAAATGCAGAGAAGAAAACGGATACAACAAAGAATAAAATAAAATTAAAATGACAACAAGAAATCATGCAAGACCAGTAAACGAACAGAAATACCTAGCAAGGACAGCCAACCTTGAATTTCTTCCTCAATCTCTTGACCTTGACCGAAAAGGGTCTCAGTCATGTGTTCTCATATGAAAACACATGACCAAGGTCCATTTTGGTCTTAATCGTCACCAAATCGGCCGATTTTAGAGTTTAACATTTTTTAGGTCTCATCTTCAACTTAAGATTCGACGAGCTCGGGGCATATTCGAAGGAAAAGAATTATGGATTCGGAAAGAGGGGAGTGAGGGGGTTCTAGGATGTTACTTTGGTAGTGTTTGGAACCGGCGCCGCCGGTGGATGGTGGTGGGAAAAGGGGGCGGCTACTAGGGTTTATGCTTAATCTTTGAAGGTGAGATGAGATGAGAGAGACAGATTTGAGAGGGGAGGGGGGTTAGGGATTTCGACAATTTTATACCAAGTAACCTCCACTTCCGAATCGTTGGATTAAGTGAGTTTAACGGCTCAGATCACCTGCTTGCTGAAACGGCATCATTTGGATAAGTGGGGAGACCAGGTAATTTGGGAGTGGGTTTTGGATCGGGTTTGGTTGGTTTTCTCAATTAATTTTGGCCCAAAATTCTATCTCTTTAATTCCCTTTCCTCTTTTCCAAATTAATCCTTTTTATTTCAAACTCTTTTTTAATTAATTTCCAAATAAAACTCAAATAAAACCCAAACTAAATCTTAAATCAAATCAATCCTAACACATTAAATTAATTAATTCTAATTAAAACCAAATCGAAGGAAAAACTACCAAAATTCAAAATTAAAATGAAAAGTGCAAATTAAACCATTTTTCGTGACTTTTCCCATTTTTATAAAACAACTAATTTGTTAATTAATCCTAAAATGTGAAATTAAATTCTAAATGCAAATGCAACGTATTTTTTGTACTTTTTATTAATTAAATAAAATAAACATGCACAGACAAATGCAAACAATTGACAGAAAATGCTACAAAAATCTACGAAATTGCAAATAATGAAAAAATTTATTTTGTTTTGAATTTGTGGGAGTAATTCATATAGGGCAAAAATCACGTGCTCACATATGGTACTCTCAACTTAATGATTTATGATTAAGAAAAAAGTAATTTTGAATAGTCAACGATTTATTAAAAAAATTGAGGCTTTTACAAGGCTAGTTACATACAATTGCATAAAGTTCTACTAGGCGAGCCTAGTACGCTAAGCGTTGGGCGTGTCCAGGGCGTAAGCCCCGACGGCCGAGGCGTAAGTCTCACAGAACTAAGTCTCACATATAATCACAGAGGCATTTTACGAGTGTTCCGCCCCAGGGCGAGTCCCAATTCTGCCTTTTAAAAACAGAGGTTATAACTTTAAGCGACTTAATATCAATTATTAAAGTGTTAATTGCCACTCCTCTAAAATTTGATAGAATTTCTTTCAATTCTGTATTAATAATCTTTACTATTTATTTGTCTGTTTAGTCAACTAATAATTAATTAAGGATTATGATTAGCATAATTTTTTTTCTGAATCAGATTCCTATTTAATAAGTAGCTAAAGACGATTTTCTAGCACAAAATAAAATTGTTGACCACAAGAGATTTGTAATCTAATCACGAATATACTCTACAAATATACACACACAAAATAAAATATATCTTTGACTGTTTCTACTATAGTTAATTTATATGTTAATGTGAATGTCAAATTGATATTTAATTGATCCATATCTATAAATGGGGCATAATTAGTGATTTGATTTTTCTGCTAAAATTAATGCATGAGAATCTCTGATTTGCATATATTGTGGTAATTTGTTTAAAATATTAAATTGAGTTGAACCAAACAACAGCCTCGCGTAGTCCAAGTGTGATCAGCCTTATTTCAATGTCTGTTCAGTCAACTTATTAGTTATAGATTACCAGTAGAATAATTCTTTTACTAAATCAAACTCTTATTTAAATAGGCTAATTATAGGGATATTTAGCAGAAACTTTGATTTACTGCCATATAAGAAATACACGACCAAATACGATTAGACATACATATTAGGAAGAAAATTTGGAGTGTGTACACTATAACAAGTTTAACAGGTAATGTAATTGATCCAAATTTGGAACATCCATAAAAAAGAACGTAATCAGTGCAGATTACATATTGATGGAACTGCACAAAAAGCACTATATATGCACATCTTTGCTAAATGTGATAGTCACCTCAAAACCATGGATTTTAGATCTGTTTTCACCCTGGTTTGCATTCTCATCCTTCATTCTTCAGCAACACTTGCTGGTCATTTCACAAATCAAAATGATTTAGAAACTTACATTGTGCATCTTGAGTTTCCTGATGATATTTTTTTCTCTGATTCAGACGATTTATATCTCTGGCATCAGTCATTTTTGCCTACAACTTCAACAAATTCTGACCACTTGTCGCGCATTATATATTCTTATCGTCATGTGTTTAATGGTTTTGCTGCTCTGTTGTCATCTGAGGAAGTGAAGACGATGGAAAAGAAACCAGGTTTTGTATCTGCGCGTCCCCAACGGGTACTGCAGATGCATACCACACACAGTCCAGATTTCCTTGGCCTGAACCAGAATGTTGGCTTGTGGAATACCTCAAATTCTGGTGAGGGTGTGATTATTGGTTTATTGGATTCTGGAATAGCTCCGCGACACCCTTCGTTCAATGACAACGGAATGCCTCCTCCCCCTTCCAAATGGAAAGGCAAATGTGAGTTCAATCTCACAGCCTGTAACAACAAGCTTATTGGAGCACGAAACTTTGCACGATCAATCAATCTGTCACCTTTGGACGAGGAGGGACACGGGACACATACTTCAAGCACAGCCGCTGGAAATTTTGTGGAGGGTGCCAATTTGCTTGGTAGTGCTAATGGCACTGCTTCTGGCATTGCGCCCCGTGCTCATGTGGCTATGTACAAAGTCTGTACCAGCGAAGGATGTCAAGAATCTGATATCGTAGCTGGTATTGATGCAGCCATTGGAGATGGTGTGGATGTACTTTCCATTTCCCTTGGAGCATCACCTGTACCTTTTTATGAAGATAACATAGCAATTGGAGCGTATAGCGCGATTGAGAAGGGGATTTTTGTAAGTTGCTCGGCAGGAAATAGCGGACCATTTAACGCTACTGTATCAAATTCAGCCCCCTGGTTGCTAACTGTTGGTGCTAGCACAACAGATAGAAAGATAAGTGCAGTAGCTGTTTTGGGCAATGGACAACAATATGAGGGTGAATCAGTATTTCAACCAAGAAACTTCTCACGAAAATTATTGCCGCTCATAGATGGTGGTAGTTGTGAATTATTGGCCCCAATTGATGTCAAGGGTAAAATAGTGTTGTGTGATACCAGTGGTGTCATGTATACTAGAGTTCAAAAAGGCGAGCAAGTGAAAAAGGCCGGTGGTGCTGCCATGATTTTGATGAACATAAAAGCTCGTGGCTACACAACATTTGCAGATGTTCATGTCCTTCCTGCAACGCTTATTAGTTACAATGATGGACAAAAGATCTTAAATTATACAAAATCAACATCAGCACCAGTTGCAACTATATCGTTCAAGGGAACGAGAATTGGAGACAAGAATGCGCCAACAGTTGCTTTCTTCTCTTCCAGGGGACCATCTTTGGTAAGTCAGGGTATATTAAAGCCTGATATTATTGGCCCTGGACTGAATATTCTTGCAGCGTGGCCAACTTCTGTGGGCCAGAAAACATCTTCTAAGTCGACTTTTAACATCATTTCGGGCACGTCGATGTCTTGCCCTCACCTTGCTGGAGTAGCAGCATTGTTAAAGAGTGCACATCCCGATTGGTCTCCAGCTGCAATTAAGTCTGCAATCATGACGACTGCTGATTTCGTCAACCTAGCAAATAATCCAATTCCTGATGAAACACTTAACCCTGCTGATTTGTTCTCAATTGGATCAGGCCACGTGAACCCATCAAAGGCAAATGATCCCGGACTTGTTTATGACATCCAGCCTGAAGCTTATGTGCCTTACTTATGTGGCTTAAACTACACCGATGACCAAGTTAGTGCTATTGTGAGAAGGAATGTCCGTTGCACATCAAGCATAGCTGAAGCAGAGTTGAACTATCCTTCATTTGCCATTAATCTTGGATCAACTGCTCAAACGTATACGAGGACTGTGACTAACGTTGGTGAGGCTAATTCGACTTACACAGTTCAAGTATTTGGAGTGAAAGGTGTCAAGTTGAGTATCAAGCCTACCACCTTGACATTTTCAGCTTTGAACCAGAAATTGTCCTACAATATTACGTTTAAGCGTTCAGTTTCTGTAGATTCTTCCCAAGGATACATAACATGGTCTTCGACCAAGTACTCAGTTAGAAGTCCCATAGCAGTTTTTAGATCAGAGTAGTATATCAGTGGTGAATTCCCCATCGTTTTCTACATAAATTCTTGGAAGTTATGTGGAATTTTTCTTCTTCTTTTGGGAGATTAGGGAGGGGGATATGGAGTTATTACAATGATTGTTATAATTTATTCAATAGAATGAGTATATTTCGTTGATATGAATATAGCTTGCAGAAGTCATGAGTAATGACCCTCGTTTTATTCTAATCTGCTGGCGACTCCTCCGTTCTTATATTATTAAGATTTAACCTTTCCTAATCCTTATTTAAACAGCAATTACTTGCTTTTAATTTTCAAAAGCCAAAAAGTATGTAGTAAATTGACACATAATACTTTCTTTTTACCTTACCAAATAGAGCACTAGTTTAAAAATGAGAGATTTGCACAAAACTACAGCCAACACACTATATTGCAAATAGATAGCCATATTTCAAGTTTACAGCCGCATAACCCGTTAAACATACATCTAGTATAATGTTCCCTGCTTTTCCTTCTTTGTAAACCTCAATATACAGTATTATTTACTTATTATAATATTGTTAATTGTATAACAGCCCACAGAAAACCTGCGTGTATTTCAGAGCTATTCTTCAAAAGCTCTCCCCTATTTGCAACCCAAAGCCCAAATTTGAATTCCTTCAAATTATAAAACCCAACAATTTTAAAAAATTAAAGTTAAAGACGATATTACGGAGGAAAATAAAGAAGCATTTCATAGTAAAATGATCTGATTTCGTGTGCACAATCAGGTTTAGAATGGTGTTAGATCGCATCTGACAATGCAAAACCCTACTGGTGCATTGTTCTATTCTATAGAGAGGATATTGTTGGGCTCGGCCTTTATGGTTAGGTTGAGTTTACAGAGTAAAAATAGCACGGGACTGGTCATTTAAAAATAGACAGCGTTTGCAAAATTATTGAAAAAGAACAATTATTTTGCTTCAACACGAAAAATTCCAGCATAATATACTGGAGATCGGTGCACCTGCGTATGAACTTCCAGCATAATCTCCAACACGCGAAAAGTTCTAGCATAATATACTGGAGATTGGAGCACCTGCGTATGAACTTTAGTATATTATACTGGACGTCCAATATATTATGCTGGAGTATTTTCCTGATTTTGAACAGTGTTTTCGTTCAAATTTATCTTTATATAAAAAGTGACAAAATTTCGATTACTTTTGAAACTGTGACAATTTTTGAATTACCATTTGTAAATCTAGCTATTTTTGAAATTCTCCCATTTACAGATAGACTTTGGGTTTCAGCCCATAGGAAAGTAGTCTCTCGGCACGCACGTTGCGCGTGTACCGCAACACAATAGATGTATTTTTCTTAGAAAATTAATTTAAAAATTAATTGTAAACTCAAAATAATCATTTAATTATTTTTCTAATTTTTAGGACTTTAAAATTAGCTAAAATTTTACTTATTAACTTATTTTATTTAAACTAGAGAAAATGCATAAAGACCTCATTCAACTTGTCCTGAAAAATCATTTACACACCTAAACTTTATGGGTGTCCTAATACCCGACTACTGTTTAAAGAATTGTATTTATTTACTCCCTCCTAAGCCCTGGCCAGCTGCGCGTCTTAGACAACCGAATTGAGCGCGTCCTTACTCTCTTTTAATCGTTGAAAACACCCAAAAAAAAAGAAAGAAAGAAATTTTTAACGTTAATATAACCCTCAACCAATGGTAAAATCCCCTCTTCCCCAATATTTTACCAAACCCAATTGAAGAACCCTAATTTCTTCTTCTTCTAATTTCTGCCGAAATTCCATCAAATTGCCCTTTGAAGTTTTAATCTTTGAAGGAAAGGTTAATCTTTATCCTTATTAAGAACCCTAATTTCTTTCTTTTATTATTGTTACGTCTTTCTCCTAAAATCCAATTATCTGATCTTTGAAAGCAAATGCAAATTATCTGATTTTGATATTGTCTTTTTGTGTTGTAGTTGTTGCAATGCCTTCAAAAGGCTTGAATTTGTCAAGGTTTTGCACGAAAGAGGAAGAAAATGAGTCAAGTGGAGAAATTCGATGCAACCATGGTTATGTGCTGCCTTTGTTAACAGCTTGGACCCCTCGGAACCCAGGAAGAAGATATTGGGTTTGTCCATACTATGGGATAAATGATAGTAAAAATTCTTTCACTAATTGAGTTGTGAAAAATTATCATTCATTAATTTTCTTTTGTTATTCATCTTAGGGTCCACGATCTTGTGATTTTTGGGTTTGGAAGGATTCCGAAATTGATCCTAGGTCCAAATTTATTATTCCAAAATTGCTTGACAAAATGGGTGAACTTGATAATGCATTAAAAGGCTTTGAAAATCTTGCCAAGCCGAGGATAACTTTAAAGGTTGAAAACACCATAGAAGAGGACAAGATGAAGAAGATTGAGGCTCAATTGGTGAATTTGCAAGGTTATATGGATAAGATGAAAGAGAAGGAAAAGAAGTGGACTAAATTGGCTAAGTCAAAGGCTAGGGAAAATGTACTTTGGTTCATTATATTGGGGATGCGTATTATTCTTGCTGCTTGTGGGTATCCAGGAATCTCATTGAAAGAAGATGCAATGAGGTTGCCATTGTGAATCTAGTTTTGTCATCTCAATATGAATGTAGTTGTTGCTTGTAGGTTTTATTTTGTATGTTTACAAAGGACCTTTCATTTGAATGTAAGCCTTTTGTAGTTTTGTCATCTCAATATTTTGTAGTTTTCTCATCTCAATATGTATGTAGTTGTTGCTTATCAATTGTTGTTTCTAAAGAAGCGTTGTTTTTACATTGTGAAGTAAACTGCATAAACTTCAGAACCCAACATTCAACAATAGACACACAACAGTACTAAGTTTCCTTGTCACCAACCAAAGTATTTCATTTCATGGCCAACTCACATACTATCAACCTTGTGATCCCATCACATATCTGACTTGTACAACACATAGATCACCAAAATATCATATATGTAGTTGTTGCATAAAAGTCACAAAATAAGTTAACAAAACAACTGTTTGTTGTCATTGTAGCAGCAGCAAAACAGACACCAAATATAACAAAATGCAAAATGCAGTCTATAGCTACCTAAAAATCCTTATCAAAATACAGAATTGCAGTCTATAGCTGCTTAAAATTTAGCATAATGCAGTCTATTGCAATACAATTATCAACAAAATAATATCTTCATCCATTGGGTTGATTTGTAGTGGTACTTTCCTGGCTCAACTTAGCAGCCCTAGACCTTGTTTGAATGGGTTTCTTGCCTCTCAATTGTTGAAGCTGCCTTGATGTCATAGCTTCTTTACCTTTCCATTTAACACCTCATGTTGGTTAATGGCCTAGATCTCCAGTTACTTCTGCCGAAGACCTCACATTCTTAAAGTTTGTAAATGACATTCCAGGCTGCCAAAACCCAACAGAAAATCAGACAATGAATTCACCTAAATATGAGAGTTTGTGTTAGACTTACATTTTGAATTTTGAAGCCACTTTGAGTGTGTAAAACTCCCATCCCAACCATCCTTGGTTTCTTATATTGTGTTCTTACATCAGTGCTAGTACCAACATCCTACATCAAACAATCAAAAGTAATAATCTGGTAATTATTTAAAAAAGAGAAAGAAGACATTAAAGGGAAGAACTTCACCTTTTCTTTAGAACCTTTTGGCCTACCCCTTCCTCTTCCAGTACTTTACTTTGGTGGCTTTGAACTACCAACATTTGCAGGCACAGAACTTGCTGAAGTAGCAGCAGTATTACTTTCAGCAGTATTACTTTCAGCAGCTTTTGCACAGCCCCTCTTGTTATGACCCTTGTTATGACAATTGCTACATGTCATTTCCATTCCACTTTTGGACAATTTTCCTGTCTTATTTTTACCTGGCTCTTTTCTTCTAACCTTATTTGGACTTCCAGGCATATTCTTGACATGAGATGGTATAACAGATGGGTTTTGTGACTCTGGCCACATATTCATACCCAAGACATGCTGAAGAAAGTAACTGCATGTTTTCATGTAAGTGGCATTACTGTACCAGTGAGAAATATAGTTCAAAGACTCCAGATTTTTATAATGCAGGGCAGCAACTGCATGAGCACATGGTATGCCTTTTAACATCCAAGCTCTGCAGGTGCATGTTTGCCTGTTGATATCCACCAGATGCTTCACTTCACTTGCACCTGATCCTCGCTTCACTTCAAATCCATACTCACCATTCCAGAAAATGTTACATTTCATTGAGCTTTTTGTGTTCTCTTCCAAGACTTTCATGGCCATTGGTGAAAAATCAGTAATCCAAGTGTTTCCAAACTATCTGAGCTGACCTATTCTGTTCATCATCTTCACCCTTATTTCTTCAAGCATTGTCACTATAGTCTTCTGCCTTGCTGCCAAAATCCAAGCACTGAAACATTCTGCCATATTATTGTCAACACTATCACACTTGCAGAATATGTTGAAATGCATCTTACTCCATCTTTCAATGTTGTAGTACAATAGTTAATCAACTATCTTATTCCCCAATTTCTTCATTTCATCCAGATTTTTCTTCAACTCACACTCATAGGTAGACCTTGCACACCTCCAGAAGCAGTTCCTTCTCTCTATGCCCCGCCATTTCTTAGACCAGTTAGCTAGGATGTACCTTGCACACATCCTATGCTCAGAATTTGGAAGCAGATGTACTATAGCATTCTCAAGCCCCTGCAAAATGAACAATGGTAGTTAGTTTTAAGTGAAATAGCAGTAGGAAAATAACAATAAACTACAAGTGCTTACCTTTTGCATGTCTGTTATTATGGTCAGATTTGTACCATCTCCAAGCTGAAGATCACCCTTTAAAAGGTTGACAAACCACCTCCAAGTGTGCATATTTTCAATCTCAACAACATTCCAAGCAAGTGTAAGCATCTGATTATTTCCATCTTTGCAAACTGCTACAAGTAGTTGGCCTCTACATACCCCTTTTAAAAAACATCCATCCAATCCAATGCATGGCCTATAATCAGCTAAGTATGACTTCTTCATTGCATCAAAACAAATGTAGAACTCAACAACCATTTTCTTCCCACCTTCAAAAGTTTCTTCACTAAGCTTCACTACACATGTACTCCCTGGATTAGATCTAGGCAACTCATCCCTATAATCTAATATCCTGCCATACTCCAGTTTATGATCACCCATTATCTCATTCAACACAATATTTTTTGCCCTACTACAAACTGTCCTCCCAACATATAATCCCAATTTCTTTCTAATCAACTCCTGAAACTTGAATATTCTAATGTTAGGTTGTTCTTTTATCCTCTCATTGAACCTTTTGGCCAAGAACTTTGAATTACATAACTTGTTTCTGTTAGTAGGGTCACATTTGTGAACTGGATTGTAGTTCTTGACTACAAAATCCTTAGTCCTAGAATCATAACTAGCAACTAGAAGCCAAGGACAAGATACCTTCTTGCACTTAACCCTTACCCTTGTAGGTTCATTTACATACTTTTCTATAGAAACCTTTTGTTGAACAACATATTTAGTTACAGCTTCTCTGAAATCTCTCACACTTGCAAATGCAAGTCCAGTTTCCCAAACTATTTTCTTGCAAGTCTTGTCAAAGATTACTCTTCTTTTAGTCTTTCTTCTTCTAACTTTAACTTTCTGTTGAACCTCCCCTTCACCTTTATCATCAACATCATCTGGATCTATCTCAAAACTAGTAGCTTCATTTGAGTGGTAATAAGGCTCATCACCACCTATCTTACCTTCTAAATTCTTCTTCTTCCTAGATTCATATTCACCATACCCCACATCTGGCCCTTTCTTACCTAGTTTACCATGTTCTTGTTCATGAGCACTTTTTTTCCTCTTCCTCCTTTCTACAGTCCTTCTTTCTGCCCTAAATGCCCGGTATTTCTCATGTGTATCACTGCCATAATTAGCTTCTCTTTCTTCAAACAACTCCTCATGCTCTGAATCTGAGCTATTATCAGTGTCGCTACTAGATTCAGATGAGGAGTTTGAACTATCATCAGTAGTAACAGCTGTAGGCACACTGTTATTGGCACTATTTTCAGCTGTATTGGATGCCTTTTTAGAAGTTCCCAAACCCTCACAGCCCCCCAAATCTTGACCAGATTCCTTCTCAAAAGTAATATTACTATCACCCCCCACTTGGCTGACATATTCTAATAGAGGGGGGACCACTACAGCTTCATCAACCATGTGGTCTACATATACCTCCAAAATATTCTCACTTTTTAACTCTTCACAAATACCCATAAGGTCCATATCAACCTTAATTACTACCAAACTAGGACAATTAGGTGATCTAACATAAATAACAGCAGAAGAACTATTGTAACCAAACTCTTTTACATAGCCTAAAAACTCAAAATATGAGAACATATCAACATCGACATCAACACAATCAGTAATCATCCCACCAACATAATCCTCCACTGAAAAAGAATGTAACTTATCCATGGAGATTTTTCCACCATGGAAAAACCTTAGTGTAATAAGTACAAAAGACATTGAAATACCTGAATATAGTAGAAAATAAACTAATTAAGGATTAATAGTTACTATTAGACCTCGACATAAGAAGTCACAATACATGCAACAAGAAAAAACTGAAAATTGGTTATTATTACACCTTAAAAATTGTATTTCTGTTACTCGATTTTACATTGAAAACATTACAGTGAAGAAATTTGAAGCAAGTTCAAAACCCTAGATATGGATGGTATTAAACAAACTAAAACAGAGATAACATTTAGGGTTGATGATAGAAAAGGCTAGAGTTGATGTATTTACCTCCAAACTAAAACAAACATAACGTTTGAACTTGATTCTTCAAAGACCTTCAACTTCGAACGAGTCTTCCACCATCTCGTCAAATGAAACAATTGAGAACAAACGGGACCCTAAGGAACAACGAAATCGAAGGATTTTGCAATAAGTCCCTTCAATTTTGGTCAGGCAAATTGATTTTGGTGAGGCAAATCGAATCTTTGAAGGTGGAGCATTAGGGTTCTTCAATTTGGAAATTTTTTACTAAGGGGTTAACTGGGTGAATGGGAGTCTTTGAAGGCTGTTATGTTTATTTACTGAAGAATTTAATTACGTGGCTTCATAATAAAAGCGCGTGTTTCCCACTCAAGTTATTATAGTTGGGCTAGGGCTTAGGAGGGAGTAAATAAATACAATTCTTTAAACAATAGTGGGTGTTAGGACACCCGTAAAGTTTAGGTGTGTAAATGATTTTCCAAGACAAGTTGAATAGGGTCTTTATGCATTTTTTCTTTAAACTATTTAAAAACTTAATATATAGGATTAACTTACGTGCACCATATTTATTAAATCAAAACTAACGTAACTTTGCCATTAAAAGCAAAGTTAAACTGCTACATCCTACATGAATTCAAAAGTTTTAAATATGATCTGGATCATCAATGAAGAAGCATTTAGTTAAGTTAGTTAAACATTTTTAATTACATTAATCTATCCCATAAGATACAAATATAAAATAGTCATATTAAATTAAGTTAGTACTCTTTGATTCTTTAGTCACAAGAACTTGACTATATAGAATGAGTGAATGAAAGAATTACAAGGAGCAAAAAAGAATGACAAAAGGTGGGAATTTAGAATTGCTTTAATCTCTAAAGTAGAATGTCTGGCTTTTGGAGAATAGCCAAAATATAATTAAGGTTGTGTTTTTAGATTAACCAGCGGCTATTCAAAAATTCAATTGGGGTAGTTACTAACGGCTTGTTTGGATGGCTGTTACCTATTGTATTGTATAGTATTGTTACTTTAAATATAATATTTGTTTTGATTGTTACTTAAATTTTATCATATCGTATTGTTAAATCCGTCGTTACGTAACGAAGAAATGTGTCACTTTATGTAACGACCGATTTGGTGTGGTCGCGTCGTTACCTTGTCCTTTCTCTCAATTTCACCCTTCATTATTATTAAATAATTTTATTTTATCATTTATGCTACCTTTTTATATACTGTATCATAATTTTTTTTTATAATATTGCAAGCTTATTCATCATATCACTGGTGCGTGATAACATGAAACGACGGCAAAATGACACAATCCATCCAAACATTATATTCATCAAACGATACAGTACAATACGATACATTATGAAACGATATAAAACAACCATCCAAACAAGCTGTAAGAAAAACACACCCTTTAGTGAACTTACTTCAAATGGTTCCTTCTTTTCCTTTTAAAAAAAATATTATTATTAAATATCTTTCTAGTTTTTATGAAATTATTATTATTATTAAATATAAATATACATTATTAAAAGGGTATTTTGGTTCTTTTTACTTTTTCAAATATTTTCTTATTTTAATTCAAGAATTAACAATAAGTTCCTACAAGATGAAGAATCAATTCAGTATGTTTACAAATTATGTCTATATAATCCAGTTCATGATAATGTAATTAAAACATTGATAATAAAAATTTAAGCATAATGCAGTGCTAATAAAGCAATTAAACCTAAAGTCATATAAATCCTTTTAAACATAATGCTATACTTTTTTGGTAACTTAATTTAATTCAAGCCTTCTTAATTTTTATATGATTGTTATAAGCTTGCAGAAACTTTTATACTTTGTATTTTTTCAATAGTTGATGATGTTTGACTGTACTTTGTCCTTTATAAGGATGTTCATAATTAAACCTATTTTCATCGAACACATCAAAATGATAAATTACAATAGTAACAATACAAATACCTAATCGCTAATATATATATATTCTAATTTCGAATTATACTCTGAAATCCTTCTAAATATTTGGATCCTTATAAAAAAAATTGTGATATTTTATATGCTCTATAAATTTGTCTAAGAAAGGATATGATGAAAAGGTAAACATAAATTTTCTATTAACGGTTGATAAAATTTTCGGAGAGGAAGTACTACCATCTATCATTTGTTGGTGATAATAAAGAAGCATCATATATTGTGTAAATATTAAAAAGAATCCTTCATAAAACCTCAATAGATCTCACTACTCCAATTGCCAGTACGAAGTAGTACTTCTGCTGATAAAACCTACAAGCTCTAATTTCCAAACATTGTCAAGTTTTTCTTTTTCTTCTTCATCCTGATCACATGATTTTTTTTTATTTTTTTTACTTTTACTAAAGTCAACGTTTGAATACATTTTAAAAAGTGACATTTAGTTACTAAAATGAAAAGACACCACCTTTTAGAAAAGCCACTTCAAAACAAATTAGTTTTTTTTTATATAAATAATTAATTTTTTAAAAGGGTATTTTAGTAACTTAACTTTCTAGTTTAGGGTTTCCCACTTTTAATATAACTAGTTTCTCAAAACGTGCGTTACACGTTGTATCTTGTTAGTTATTAAAAAAAAAACTTGTACACTAAAAATATTTCGCTAAGAATCTGAGAATATTTATAAAACTACATTATCAAAAATCAATGTTATACAAATATTATATAACATAATTATAATACCTTTTATATAATTTTTTTAATAATACTTAGAGCATTGAAATTAGCTAACTATAGGAATCCTACTTTTGATTAAATTTACGTTATTATGTGAATGCCCACAAATTCGTCCGGCAAATACTATAATGTTTTAAAATAAATAGGTAACTTAAAAAGGCATAGGGTATTGTAAAGAAAAGTAATAGACAGAGAAGACCCATATCTACAAAGTTTTAGAGGCCAATACAATAACTTTGTGTTGTTGATATTAACCCATTCGAAATATTATCTTCTTATGATGCGCCCTAAATGAAAAATCAAAACAAAACATAAATAGTGCTATAAAAAGGCGCCAATTGTAGGAAAATATTGTAAATTGTCCAAATAAAAGTATTCAACAATACAGAAAATTAAGAAAAATCTAAGTTATAAGTACCATTAGATAGATTCAACATTTTCCTTTAAGAGAAAGATAATTTCAGATCTCCAATTTGAAATTATAACCTATTCTATAAAAGTTTTTTATTTTCACAGACAATTGATTAGAACGAAAATGGTCCACGTTAAGTTGTATTATTATCATTATTATTATTAAATTTAATTGTACTATTTTATTATGCGTTTATCCTGAGAAAAAGTTTTTATTTTTACCAACTTTAGAAACAACGCAGTACTAATGTATTGCATTCGTATACGTTTGCTTCTCCTTTTTCCCTACAACCTGATAAACCTTTTTAGGAGATACTATAAATAAAAAGTTAGTTAGAGTTTTTTAACTCCATAAAAATATTTAGGGATAAATAATAATCACTATGAAAGTAGACATCCATTAGAACTATAATTAAATTGAAGCTGGTAAAAAATTGTTGCATCTCAAATTGAAGATTGTTTCTCGGATTGAAATAAAAAAGTAAATAAAAAGTGGAATTAGAATATGAACTCGATTTTGTTTCCATCAAGTTCTTCCGGTCTACAAGGTGATTGGGTGACTCAGAAAATACCTTGCCAAACGGTGAGGGAGAAGTGATGAGGGGATTGCTTCTATCGGTTAATCTCCTCCTTTTGTTCACTGTTCTTGTTACATCGGGTGCCACTTGCACATAAATGTCTTCTTTAGATGATAAGACCATATCCTTTGCACATAAATGTCTTCTTAACTCTACGTCGCACCTTTTCGAAAATTTATTATTCTCATAAATAGTAACACAAATATGAATTGTAACACAAATGTTTATTTAACTATTATTATTATTATTATCTTTATATATTACTAAAAGGATATTTTGGTAATTTAACTTTTTAATTTTGACTTCCCCCTTTCAATTTAGTACTGGTTTCTCGGCACATACGTTGCACGAGCATATTGAGTCATATAATATGCAATTTTATAAAATAATATTAATATTATTTAAACAAAGCTTTTTGTAAATAGTTGTACAAGAAAGAATATGTCGAGACTAGGATGATTGATATAGTCTAAACCTACGAAGTTGAACAATCCAAATTCAGTTAGATATATGTGAAATAATTTTATTTATTTTGATTTTATGTGGTACAAACATGTAATGAATAGTACATTATCCAATACTTCTTTATAGACGATATTCTCAGTATATGTTCATTTCATTTGAATCAGTTGTTCTGTCATGACAGGACTCTTCTTGTCTATACTAATATTCCTCTTGAAAGTAGTACCACTGTTACTAACATGTAAATTACCTCACAAAAGTATGAAATTAAAATTAGTAATAAGTATCAAATAATTATGTGTGAAAATAGTTCATAAATTCCTTAAATGTTTTACCAAGATAGTGTCGTCACTATATTTTTCCCGTCTTCCAAGGATACAAATCATTTTGAATTTTTTTAAGATAGGAACGTCATTGTTGGATTCCTTTATAATGGCGTTGTTAGTAAAAATAATTCCAACTTCTCTGTGCATTGAAGAGTAATTGGGAAAACACGATCTGTTGGGTCGTTAAGAATATAGTAGCTCATATTTGATTCAAAGAAATCCTACTATTCTACATAATTAGGGAAAATATTGCTTGGATCTTTACCCCTTTTAAAAACTTTAACCAGCAGTTGAAGTCATTTATAAAAATAATATAAATTAGTAAAAAATATAATACAAATTTAAAATGGCATTACTCTTCGTCAACTAATATTATAAGACTAAAATTTACATTGTGACTTGAACTTTGTGTTTTACCAAAACCTCTTCGAGTTATTATACTTTTATGGTTGATCAGTCACATGAATATATTTTTTGTGCTGAGAAACAAAAGAATAAATAAATCAGACCTACAAAAAGCAACGGTATGAAGAAAACTTTTGTAAATCATATTTTTTTCTTTACATTTTCACCTTATCTAAGAATTTAGGACTTTAAACAAAGACTCTTGTTTAGAATAATTAGTGTAGAAACTACCTTTAAGGCTACAAAAAAAAAGAAGAAGGAGCAATCTCGAACTTTAGGATTGACATGTTAACAAAATTATATTAAGAAAGATTTTCTTAAAGATGATTTAGTAATAAAAGGAGGGTACATATTCAAATAACAGAGTGTTACAGTAGATGCGATGATATGTTCCAGGAACTTTACTGTTCTTTGTTCCAATACTCCCTGAAAACGAAAAGAAGATCAATGAAACAAGCAACAAAGAAACATTTTTAGAATCATGTTTGACATCCCAATTTAGGGGCAAAGCAACAAACGCAATTAGATCTACTCCATAACATTTAGACATCCAAATTAATAGTCTGTGTCAATCATACTTACCTTTAGAATTGAATTTTGAACTCATGGTTGATATTAATTTCGGGAAAGAAGTAACATAGTCTTAACTTTATATTATCTATCGTACCATTCATATAAATAGGACTTTACAAAATCACGAAAAATAGGGAATAGTTAAATAAATTATAAATGGAGGCTTGTGTATGGAAAGGTTGTGATCTTAAAGAAGAAGCATGAAACGTTGTTTGCTTAGCCGGTAAAAGTAGGCGTCTGTCACTTGCATCTATTTGTAGTTTTTTAATATTTAAATTAAATATGTTAGTTTAGTAAATAAGGAGGGATATTTTAGTAATTTAACTTTTGACTTAAGGGCTTTCCACTTTTAATATAGTATAGATATAAATATAAATATAGATAGATAGTAGTTTGCAATGCAACTATCCCGGTCTGCAAAATAAGTCCCGGTCAGTCTCATTCCTAGTATGGATTTTATATTTCTGAACGGTTTGGAAAAAAAAAAAGGTCTAATACTATTATGTTCTACCTCCAACTTCTGAGCAAATCCGTTGTAGACTAGTCGGTTAGGATACTCGGCTCTCACCCGAGAGACCCGGGTTCGACGGAATATCCGTTTTTTTTAATATTCTCATATTTTTTATTTTCTGACTTTCCAGTTTAACCTGTTAGCGCCGTAATACTATGAGTCCCCCCTATAATAATAAAGTGCACTTTAGCATCTTTATATCTGTTACTTAAGAATAGGAGTAGGCTTGAAGTGATTATTGATATTTATAATGTGATCTTAATTTGTCAAATGCATTTTCTTTATGTAAGAAATGTTGTATTATTTGTTTCTTCAGAAATGTCAGGTATTATTACCATCAGTTTGCCTGTCAATTGGTCACTCCGCTGTGAGCTGTCCCTTTGTTATTCAGTTGTTTCGATGGTATTGATACTTGGATGTACTTGTGGTTGGCATTACTTAGATTTGTTGCCAGACCTTTTAATGTATATTTCTAGTTCCAAGCCTTCAAGCGTGAAACACACCGTTTCTTCCTGCACCAGATAACTGCGTGTCGTTCTGTTTAATCTGGTTCCTATTTCTAATGAATGTGTTTGAACAAATAAGTGATCAGTCTCCAGTCTTCTCTAAAAGTAATGCAGTGTTGTACTCCTGGTTATTGAGTTACTAGTGAAGAGGTGGCCCAACGGGAATAGAACTATACTATTATAAGTAAAAGTATAGTGACAATGTCTCCAAAGGATGAGCTTGCATAGAGAAATGGGAGACCGCAAATTAGCTATTACTGAGATGTTAGTCAGAAAAGAAATAGAAGACTATACAATTGCAACAGAAATCTTATTCTTTTTAATCCTGCTCTTTGTAATCCATATGTTACCCAAAAAGCATATGGCTTTGCAGTAACACCTGATGATACAAATAAACTGTTGCAATAATAAAGTTCGAGTAAACATCTCAAAAGTACTCTTATGGCACTAAATGAGCTAAAAGAAATTCGAAAAAAAGAAAATTTTGCAGCACTTAGAAAGACTCGTATAAAATTGATACGAAGGTCGAGAAACAGGTCGCATGTGGTTAGCATTCCATTAAAAGGTGAGGAAGCCAAAAGGTGTCCAGAGACTCTAAGAAGACGCCAATTTCTCCCATCAACTTGTTCATTCTTATGCTTTTCTCATGTCATATGGATGAACCAGTGGTTGTGTATCTATGTGATGTCCAATGAATGCATAACAGGGTCCTGAGAGACTACAATGAAAACCATTAGTTGTTTTAGAGGTGTCGTATGTGTAAAATACAAAATACAATTGCTTGCACTGATAAAAGTGCAGAAGTGAAAACAAAAATGTATTGATGAGAAAGGAGACATAAATTAAATATGACTAAAGTTCTACCGTCTCAAAATATGGCTACTGTTAGACCTCCGCCAATTGAGCTCGACTTGACAACAAGAGTGTTGTCATGAGGCAGCAAGAGTGTTGCAAAGCTAGGTGCACGAGCAGCACCAATGTCAAAAATGGGAAACGGGCAAGTGATGGCCAAGGCTTTGACGGAGGCGAGGCAGCTTGGCAAGGGCTTGACAATGAGTTGCGGGCTAAGGATGATACTTAATCATGGCAAAGGCATCAAGGCATGAGGCAGTAATGCCAAGGCAAGGCAAAAACGGATGGGCAAAGGCAAGCAAATGTGCAACGGGAAGGCAGTGCGCGGGCAGACTTGTCAAGGCATTGAGTTGCGGCAAACGGGCCAAGTTCGTGGGCGATGGCAAGGCAAAATGCGGCACAATGCAGCTGGATACAATGGCATTGGCGCCTGGTCCAAGCCATGGCACGAAATTGGGCAGCAAGTCTTGGATTGACAAAGTCAAAGGTGGTTATCGGCATATGCTGTGCACATGGGCAGCAGTTGAACCTTGTCCAAAAAGCTGGCAGGAGTTAGCACGTTTTTGGGGCCATGATCTCATTATCTTTAGCATGATTTACATGATCCTAGTAGTTGGGGGTGTCAACTACACTAAGCTAAAGTAGTGGGCTGAGTGGGCAAGTGACTAAGCCTAAAAATAGGCAACTATTGTGTAAATGGGGCTGGTTCATATATTATAAATGGACAGCACCCTTTCCCTTTTTGGGGATGGAGTGAAAAAACGTGTAAGAGTACACAAAAGAGTTAGGAAGGACTCCTAAACCTGTTTTCATGAGTGGAAACAACCTAAGGCTAAGAGTAGTCTTGTGAGGGTCAAGAGTGATCTTCATTTTGTACGCGGATGTACTTTGAGTTTGAGTTTTCTTTGTATTCTCGAGTTAAATACAAAGTTGGGAAAAGAGTTTCATGTATATTGTGCCTTTTGTTCACTTTAATTTTCTGTCCCTTCATCGATTTTTCGTTGCCTAAAATCAGTATCTATTTACTACGTTGAAACGCTGCCTAAATAAATCTAAGTCCAAAGTTGCAGAATTTTGGCCGAGTGTTGGAGCAGGATGAAGTCAAGTCGAGACTTGGCTGCCGCGCGGGCTGTTTTTGTGTGACAGAAAACACGCCTGTAACAACTGGTATCAGAGCAGAGCAGTTCGTAACGGAGACACGACGGGCAGTGGCAGATTTCGTGGTCTTGTTCGAGAACATGGCTGGTGGTAACAATGAACTGCGGGAAAGGCTAACGAAACTGGAAGCATTGGTGGGAAATGTTCCTGATGGTGAAGAAATTCAGACCCTTATGACAAGGCTTGCCTACCTCGAGGCAGAATTGGCAAGGCTAAGTCGAGAGAATGCGGATCTGAGGGCTGAGACAGTGGTGCTACGACGTGCTGTGGGCGAGGATGCTCCTCAACGTGGTGCTGAACGTCTCAAGGTGAAAATTCCTGAACCTAAGGCATTTAGTGGTGCAAGGAGTGCACGCGAGTTGGAGAATTTTCTTTGGGATATGGAGCAGTACTTTCATGCTATTCGTGTGCAAGACGAGATGGAGAAAGTAACCTTGACTAGCATGTATTTGAGTGAAGATGCTAAGTTATGGTGGCGCACTCGTGTGGCTGAAGATGAAAGTTTGGGTAGACCAAAGATTGAGTCGTGGGAGCGGCATAAAAAGGAATTGAAGGATCAGTTCCTTCCTAGTAATACGTCTTGGATTGTTAGGGACAAACTAAAAAAGTTGAAACATACTGGATCAGTTAGAGCATATGTGAAAAAGTTCACATCTTTGATGCTGAGCATCAGCAACATGTCGGAAGAAGACAAGTTGTACAACTTCATGAGCGGGCTGCAACAGTGGGCACAACTTTAGTTGCGAAGGCAGAATATTCAAAACCTCGCAGGTGCTGTGGCTGCGGCTGATGCATTGGGCGATTTTCACTTGAGTGATGAGGCTTCTGCTTCAAAGTCCAAAGACGGAAAGAAGGACAAGGCAAAGGAGTGGAAGAAATGTGAAAATGGCAATGCAAATGAAGACAAGGGGAAGGGAAAGTAGGAAGCTGGAACTTCAAAGAGTAAGGAGAAGGGCAGCAAATTCAGTGGTTGTTTCTTTTGTGATGGACCACATCGAGCGAGGGATTGTCCGAACAAGGCAGTGTTAAATGCTATGACAGTCGCGGAGAAGAGGGCTGCATTGGAGGCGCTGAACAGTGACAAACAAACTGTTGGTGTCAATGCAATTGTAGCTGAAGAGAAAGGGGGTCAAGGTGCGTTGATTGTCAACCCCTTAGGACTCATACATTGAGTTGACCTCGACGAGGACGTCGAGTTTCAAAGGGTGGGGGTTGTTTGTTATACCTCCGCCAATTGAGCTCGACTTGACAACAAGAGTGTTGTCATGAGGCAGCAAGAGTGTTGCAAAGCTAGGTGCACGAGCAGCACCAATGTCAAAAATGGGAAACGGGCAAGTGATGGCCAAGGCTTTGACGGAGGCGAGGCAGCTTGGCAAGGGCTTGACAATGAGTTGCGGGCTAAGGATGGCACTTAATCATGGCAAAGGCATCAAGGCATGAGGAAGTGATGCCAAGGCAAGGCAAAAACGGATGGGCAAAGGCAAGCAAATGTGCAACGGGAAGGCAGTGCGCGATCAGACTTGTCAAGGCATTGAGTTGCGGCAAACGGGCCAAGTTCGTGGGCAATGGCAAGGCAAATTGCGGCACAATGCATCTGGATACAATGGCATTGGCTCCTAGTCCAAGCCATGGCACGAAATTGGGCAGCAAGTCTTGGATTCACAAAGTCAAAGGCGGTTATCGGCATATGCTGTGCACATGGGCAGCAGTTGAGCCTTGTCCATAAAGCTGGCAGGAGTTAGCACGTTTTTGAGGCCATGATCTCATTATCTTTAGCAAGATTTACATAATCCTAGTAGTTGGGGGTGTCAACTACACTAAGCTAAAGTAATGGGCTGAGTGGGCAAGTGCCTAAGCCTAAAAATAGGCAACTATTGTGTAAATGGGGCTAGTTCATATATTATAAATGGACAACACCCTTTCCCTTTTTGGGGATGGAGTGAAAAAATGTATAAGAGTACACAAAAGAGTTAGGAAGGAGTCCTAAACCTGTTTTCATGAGTGGAAACAACCTAAGGCTAAGAGTAGTCTTGTGAGGGTCAAGAGTGATCTTCATTTTGTACGCGGATGTACTTTGAGTTTGAGTTTTCTTTGTATTCTCGAGTTAAATACAAAGTTGGGAAAAGAGTTTCATGTATATTCTGACTTTTGTTCACTTTAATTTTCTGTCCCTTCATCTATTTTTCGTTTCCTAAAATCAGTATCTACTTACTACGTTGAAATGCTGCCTAAATAAATCTAAGTCCAAAGTTGCAGAATTTTGGACGAGTGTTGGAGCAGGATGAAGTCAAATCGAGACTTGGCTGCCGCGCGGGCTGTTTTTGTGTGACAGAAAACACGTCTGTGACAACTGGTATCAGAGCAGAGCAGGTTCGTGACGGAGACACGACGGGCAGTGGCAGATTTCGTGGTCTTGTTCGAGAACATGGCTGGTGGTAACAATGAACTGCGGGAAAGGCTAATGAAACTGGAAGCATTGGTGGGAAATGTTCCTGATGGTGAAGAAATTCAGACCCTTATGACAAGGCTAGCCTACCTCGAGGAAGAATTGGCAAGGCTAAGTTAAGAGAATGCGGATCTGTAACGACCCGATCGTTCGTTTTAAGCTCTGGCACGTCATTCAGCAGGTTGAGGCCATGAGCAGCTTCATCTCAGGTATATTGACTTGTGTGTATGGTCAGAATTAAAATTCAGGAAGTTTGTAGTCAAATCTAAATGGAAATTCTCATTTTGAAAGCTTAAAATTGAAGAAATGAACTAGGATTGAAATTTTGAGTAAACGACCTCGGAATTGGGATCCGAAGGTTCCAGCAGCTTCGTATGATGATTTTTGACTTGGGAGTATTCCCGGATCGGGTTTTGGATAACCCGGGAGCGTTTTGGCGCCTATTGTGGAAGATAGCATTTTAGGAGAAATTGCATCAGTTTGGCTTAAAATGCATTTTAGTGTTATTGATGTCCGTTTGGAATTCCGAGACTGGGAGTAGCTCCGTATGGTGATTCTGGATTTGGGAGCGTGATCGGAAGTAAATTCGGAGGTCCGTAGGTCATTTTGGAGCCGTTTGACTAAATATAGAAATTTAAAGGTTTTTGAGAAAATTCGACCGGAAGTGGAAATTTTGATATCGGGGTTGGAATGCGATTCCGAAAGTTGGGGCAAGTCCGTAATGTCGAATGTGACTTGTGTGCAAAATTTGAAGTCATTCCTGAATGATTTTGGCAAGGTTTGAGACACTTAGTCTCTTTTAAGGAAGCTTAAGTTGGAAAAGTCAACCGGATATTGACTTATGTGTTAGAGCGCTCGAAATGCAAATTTTATGGTTCGGATAGCTTTGTTAGGTGATTTGGAACTTAGGAGTGTGTCCGGAATATTTTTGTGATGACCGGTGTAGAATTAAGCTTGAATCGGCAAAGTTAGTATTTTGGCGAATTCCGGTTGATACGTAAGATTTTGATCCAAGGCTCGGAATGGAATTCCGAGAGTTGCTGTAGCTTCGTTATGTCATTTTGGACTTGTCTGCAAAATTTGAGATCATTCGGACTAGTTTTGACGTGTTTCGACATCGGATGTGAAAATTAGAAGTTTCAAAGTTCATAGGCTTGAATCCGAGGTGAATTTAGTATTTTTGCGTTGTTTTGGGTGATTCGAAGAAACAACTAAGTTTGTGTCATATTATGGGACTTGTTAGTATACTTTGTTGGGATCCCATGAGGCTCGGACAAATTTTGGAAGAGTTTTTGGAAGATTTTTGCCGTTTTGAGCATAAATGTAATGATTTAAAGGTTCATTTTTAGTTCTAGAGATCCAAATTTGATTCCGAGACTTCCAGAATTTTGATAATGAATTATAGGACTGATCTGGAAATTTTGGTCTAATTTCATCAAGTCGCGATTGGGTTTTTGACGCGAAACATAAGTAATTGTTTGACGAGCGAAATGGATATCGCACTGGGCAAATAAGCTCCGAATTGAGTTTCGATTGAAGGGTTGTGTTCGTATTATTATTTTTGACTCATAGGAACAAGAATTGTCTAATTCCGAGTTCGTATGAAGGAGTTAGAGCCTTTTTAGTGAAATTAAAGAGTGTTGGTGCATCAGGTCTGGTGTGGCACTTTTAGCGACCAGATTAGCACCTTTAGCGACCAGATTTGGGTCTTTAGCGACCAGATTTTCTTATTAAAAGCTACTGCGTTTCTGCTCATTTTTTTTTACCTATTTTCTTGCGAAATAACACGGTTTGGGGCGATTTTTGAGCAAGAAATCATGAGAAATCTTGAGGTAAGTCACTTGTGATTATTTCTACTCATAATATTGAATTATCATCGAATAATCCTACTAGATTACATGTGTTTGAGGTGTAAATTGGGGATTTTGGACCTAGGGATTTGAAAATAAGATTTGAAGATTTGAGGGGTCATTTGAACTCCGATTTTGGTAAATTTTATATGTACGGACTCGTGGCGAGACGAGGAATCAGGTGATGTGACTTTCGTAATTTTTCGAGAAGTGAGCCCGGGGCTCGGGTTTGTCCAACTTCGTGATTTTTAGCGTTTTTCGAGTATTTTCGATTGGGTATTGTTCCCTTAGCATATTGTGATATATTCGCTCTGATTTTGGTTAGATTCGACGCGTGTGGAGGCCGATTTGAGGGGCAAAGGCATCGCAAGCTATAGATTTCACTGGTTCGAGGTGAATAATGATTTTAAATGATGCACTGAGGGTTTGAAACCCCGGATTGCACAACATACTACTATGTTGAGATGAGACACGCGTTGTATGACGAGCGCGAGGTCATTTACTATTGGGGATTGTGACTTGGTCCATCCCAGTTGATATTTTTACCGCGTAATTGATAAAGATTTATTATTTTTCACTATGATTGGGGTTTATTGCCATATTTGGGCTTCGTGCCAATTATCTGAAATCTTTTGTGAATTTACATCACTATTTTCCTCACGAATTGAAATATTATTTGAACTCAGTCCAATTGAATTATATTATTTTGTGAACTCAGCTACATTTATACTCAACTCGAGATTTAATGATATTTATAATGTTGTTGAGCTGAGCACTATTGTTTTACTGATGCCCAAGAGGCTTATGATTATTTTCTGGACTGATTGAGGCCGAGGGCCATACGTGAGGATATGTTGAGTGATGTAGGAGGCTTTCAGGACTCGAGTGTTATGTGAGGAGGCTTTCAAGCCTCGAGTGTGATGTGTGAAGGCTTTCAGGCCTATTGATATTGTGCTTGGGCTGTAGGAGCCCCTCTGGAGTCTGTACACACCCCCAGTGAGCGCAGGGTACCCAGGTGAGTTGGGAGTGGGCCCGAGAGGCCGTTGCTTGTGTGTGGTGAGTTGGGAGTGGGCCCGAGAGGCCGTTGCTTGTGTGTGGTGAGTTGGGAGTGAGCCCGAGGGGCTGATGTTGTGTGCTGGTGAGTTGGGAGTGAGCCCGAGGGGCTGATACTATACTGAGATTTACATATTGAGCCCGAGGGGCAAGCTTTTGATTTATCCTTACTGTGGAAATTATTTGTCTTTACTGTTTTAAAAGAAGAATTATCTGATACTCACTGTTTTACTGTATAACTGATTTTACTGCTTGGGATAGCGCTATATTGTGCCGTTATGAGATTTCATGTTTTCAGTCGTTATTTATTTTTATTACTCACTGGGTCGGAGTACTCACATTACTCCATGCACCATGTGTGCAGATACAGGCAGAGCTGAGTTCGCTCCTGAGCGCTGATTCTTTCCAGACCAGGCGGTGACTAGGAGTAACGAGGTAGTTGTTGACGTCCGCAGCCCCGTTTTCTCCCTTATCTTTGTTATTTATGATAATTCCAGACTTTGTAAAATATTAGTAAACTCTATAGTAGCTCATGACTTGTGACACCCCGATTTCGGGCTGAGTTAGGATGGTTTTCCTTGTTCTATCACGTTTATTTCGCATTTAAGATTATATTGCCCATGATTTAGACTTATTCCTGCTAAGTAATTATAAAGAGATGTACTGTTTTGTAGATTCGCTGGCCTTGTCCTCACGAGAGGCGCCATCACGACCGGGTTGGGATTTTGGGTCGTGACAGGATCTAAGGGCTGAGACAGTGGTGCTACAACGTGTTGTGGGCGAGGATACTCCTCAATGTGGTGCTGAACTTCTCAAGGTGAAAATTCCTGAACCTAAGGCATTTAGTGGTGCAAGGAGTGCACGCGAGTTGGAGAATTTTCTTTGGGATATGGAGCAGTACTTTCACGCTATTCGTGTACAAGACGGGATGGAGAAAGTAACCTTGACAAGCATGTATTTGAGTGAAGATGCTAAGTTATGGTGGCGCACTCGTGTGGCTGAAGATAAAAGTTTGGGTAGACCAAATATTGAGTCGTGGGAGCGGCTGAAAAAGGAATTGAAGGATCAGTTCCTTCCTAGTAATACGTCTTGGATTGCTAGGGACAAACTGAAAAAGTTGAAACACACTGGATCAGTTAGAGCATATGTGAAAGAGTTCACATCTTTGATGTTGAGCATCAGCAACATGTCGGAAGAAGACAAGTTGCACAACTTCATGAGCGGGATGCAACAGTGGGCACAACTTGAGTTGCGAAGGCAGAATATTCAAAACCTCGCAAGTGTTGTGCTGCGGCTGATGCATTGGGCGATTTTCACTTGAGTGATGAGGCTTCTGCTTCAAAGTCCAAAGACGGAAAGAAGGACAAGGCAAAGGAGTGGAAGAAATGTGAAAATGGCAATGCAAATGAAGACAAGGGGAAGGGAAAACAGGAAGTTGGAACTTCAAAGAGTAAGGAGAAGGGCAGCAAATTCAGTGGTTGTTTCCTTTGTGATGGACTACATCGAGTGAGGGACTGTCCGAACAAGGCAGTGTTAAATGCTATGACTGCCGCGGAGAAGAGGGCTGCATTGGAGGTGCTGAACAGTGACAAACAAACTGTTGGTGTCAATGCAGTTGTAGCTGAAGAGAAAGGGGGTCAAAGTGCATTGATTGTCAACCCCTTAGGACTCATACATTGAGTTGACCTCGACGAGGACGTCGAGTTTCAAAGGGTGTGGGTGGTTTGTTAGACCTCCGCCAATTGAGCTCGACTTGACAACAAGAGTGTTGTCATGAGGCAGCAAGAGTGTTGCAAAGCTAGGTGCACGAGCAGCACCAATGTCAAAAATGAAAAACGGGCAAGTGATGGCCAAGGCTTTGACGGAGGCGAGACAGCTTGGCAAGGGCTTGACAATGAGTTGTGGGCTAAGGATGACACTTAATCATGGCAAAGGCATCAAGGCATGAGGCAGTGATGCCAAGGCAGGGCAAAAACGGATGGGCAAAGGCAAGCAAATGTGCAACGGGAAGGCAGTGCGCGGGCAGACTTGTCAAGGTATTGATTTGCGGCAAACGGGCCAAGTTCGTGGGCGATGGCAAGGCAAATTGCGGCACAATGCAGCTGGATACAATGGCATTGGCGCTTGGTCCAAGCCATGGCACGAAATTGGGAAGCAAGTCTTGGATTGACAAAGTCAAAGGCGATTATCGGCATATGTTGTGCACATGGGCAGCAGTTGAGCCTTGTCCAAAAAGCTGGCAGGAGTTAGCACGTTTTTGGGGCCATGATCTCATTATCTTTAGCATGATTTACATGATCCTAGTAGTTGGGGGTGTCAACTACACTAAGCTAAAGTAGTGGACTGAGTGGGCAAGTGCCTAAGCCTAAATATAGGCAACTATTGTGTAAATGGGGCTGGTTCATATATTATAAATGGACAGCACCCTTTCCCTTTTTGGGGATGGAGTGAAAAAACGTGTAAGAGTACACAAAAAAGTTAGGAAGGAGTCCTAAACCTGTTTTCATGAGTAGAAACAACCTAAGGCTAAGAGTAGTCGTGTGAGGGTCAAGAGTGATCTTCATTTTGTACGCGGATGTACTTTGAGTTTGAGTTTTCTTTGTACTCTCGAGTTAAATACAAAGTTGGGAAAAGAGTTTCCTGTATATTGTGCCTTTTGTTCCCTTTAATTTTCTGTCCCTTCATCTATTTTTCGTTGCCTAAAATCAGTATCTACTTACTACGTTGAAACACTGCCTAAATAAATCTAAGTCCAAAGTTGCAGAATTTTGGCCGAGTGTTGGAGCAGGCTGAAGTCAAGTCGAGACTTGGCTGCCGCGCGGGCTGTTTTTGTGTGACAGAAATCACGCCTGTGATAGCTACCGTAGTTATATATTACGATACTCCGATATTTTATATGTTAAATATAGTAATAAGAACAGTAGTTTGTCTTGAGTATTTTATTTTAGCTATGAATTGCTCAAGCTAAACTAAAATACTCAAGACCAAGCTAAAATAAAATACTCATCTTCATATTAGTAATTCAAGAAGAATTGTCAAACCTTGATAACCCTTTTGTTCTCAAGATTCATAAAAAAAAGTGTAGTTCCTAATAAGGAGTTGGTGACCCAAGTCCAGCATTGAGATTGTCATCTGGCTAATAATTCACCTGAGTTGTGGTCAGGTGCGTCACAAAGATATCTTGATCTTTTAAAACCTTTTCTAGCTTTGGTTTGCAGTCATCGGTTGGCTGCTTTATATAATCCATATGTTTTACACACTCATAGAGGAAAAAATAGTATTTAATAAGACATCAAAAGTGCTATCTGCTAGTGGTCATAGTAAAATTCCGAGAAAGTAAGTACTCTATATTTGTTTGTTTTACAAAATCATTTCCTGACCTAAGGTCAAAACCCTTGAGTTCTTAAATCCCAAAAAGCTTATTTAATCATCTAAGGCACATGGATATTTTATATCCCTGAATGATGGATGGGTAAGAAGACCCTTAACTTAGCCGGTGTCCATACAATTGAAAAAAGGGTCAAGAATTGCTCTTGTAAAGATATGATACCTATAACTGTCAAGCCAGTAATGGTATGACTGTGAGGACCACCTTGAAGTCCAGGAAAGACTGCCTCGTTGATTTTGTGGTCATAGTCGTACAAAAGCTTCAGAATTAACATAACATAGTTATGCTATTAGTTTCAACACTATTAAATCAAGTATGATGACTATGTCATACCAATATAACTCAAGAGCAATATTGTTGCCTATTTCTGACGAAGAACAAGACAGTCGAATATTAACATATCATCTACATGAGATGTTGTTCCAACGTGATTGACATGATTTATATTTGTCACAAGGCGATTAGATTAGTTGTTGCTTCGCGAAATTTTAGGCATCGACGCGTCGTTGCAATAAATTTTCTTCTCTCAAGGTCATTCCTAAAGAATCATCTATTTACGGTATTTGCTATCCTTATCATGAGATTCCATTACCGAGCGAGGGCCCCCTTTTTTTTTTATTGTCGAATATCCATTAATCTGAATTTTTTGCAACTATTGGAACTCCAGCTGTCCTGATGTCATTTTACAAGAGTAGAATTGTGTTTTTTTATCAAATAGCAAGAGATACTCAAGAAACAACAATTAAATATAATGAGCAAAATATCACAACTATTTCACTTTATTTATTCTGTTGTAAGCACGTATGATTATAAAGAATACTATTATAAGACACCGAACATGTAATATTTACACAACAAATATCTTTAAAGGAACTTAAGCTCTCAAATTAACAAAGTAAAATAAATTATGATAAATTACGTGTGGTTAGCTAAGAATTGTTAAACTTAATGCAAGAAAGTATTGGGAGAGCATGTAATAACTATTGACTTAAACTTAATAAAGAAAGTTTTCTCTGTCGGAAAACAATTGTATAAGCTAAATATAGAAAAGTATATTTATGAATACAATTGTGTGACTCCAGGGGTCATGTGGTACTCAAAAAATCAATCTTTCGAGCACAAAAACACTTGCAGGAACTTATTTTATTTTATTGAGTAGCAAGAAATAAAACTCTACGGAGAAGCATAGAGCAGGTATAGAAATTCGTACATCAACCCTTCCTTCCAACCCCTGGTCCACCACTATTACTGCCACCGAGTTATTCGTGAAAACTTCAATCATTACGATAACACTTTTAGATCTAATTTCTACAAGAATTAAGCATTCCCGTATCCCATAATTGCATCAGTAAAAACGATTATGGCATGTAGCTAAACTTTTATAAAAAATAAACAACATATAACGTAAGCCAAAAATAAAATAAAATAAGCAATCATAGATGAAACTTACCCCTTTAGGATGAGGCAGGAAACTCCAAGAAACTGAGTGTGTTGTGGGTAGAACAAATCAAGTTGGGAATTTATAGCAAGAATTGGAGATAAGGCACATGTATACAGGATACAGAATAGACAAAGAAAACAGAGGAGCAAGTCACAGACGACAACAGAGGAAGCGGTAGTAGGATCAAGATAACTCCACAGAGAACATGCTAAGCACGCACGCAAGAGAAGCGGGCAGAGCGTGTCTAATTTTGTAAGCGCATGAGGCCCTAGGGTTTTTTCAACCGCTGCTACATTGAGTATTAGGGGCAGAACAGGTATAAACTATAATTTTTTGTAAACTCACATTGACGAGTAGTAAATGTTGCATATTTTTGTGTTGCTATATGACTAATGTGTGATCCTATGGAATCAGAAAATTACTTGCTATGTGACTTAGGGGCGAGAAGGGCTATGGATGTAGCTTTAGGCTTCTCAAATGCAGCTATAGGTGCTACTGGAAAATGAAATGAATCCTTCAAAGGAGCAATCATGACTCTAATAGTATTGAAGCAGAAACAAACATGTATTTACCAAATTCCTGAAACTCATCTCAACAGGCGACCTTGACCTGTTGAAGAAAATTTCAGAGGAATATATTGTTATATACCCCTCTTGCAATAGATTAATCATGCAATCTTTATGGATAACTCTTGCTTTTCACCATATAGTTATTGCAAGCCATTTCCTAAATTGAAAAGGTGAATGCTCCTAGTTCAAAGGTCTTCATATATGGCCAGCGTTTCTACCAGTATCAGCTTTGTTATCAAAGGATGGATCCGTTTGCAGTCTTTGGACGCAAATACGAGAATGTTAGTCTTCCATTGCTATCAGCATTGGCCTGCGGTGAAAGAACAGAATAAACTAAACTGGACTATGATCTGATTTACATTGCAACTGGAAATGCTGGCCATCTGCTTGTTGAGTTGGGCAGATGATCTTCCATCATCGGGCTAGAGATCAAGTATGAATAACCCCTTTTCAACCATTGAAGCAAGTAAATTGTTGGGGAGGAGGAGCAGAGAAAGTATGCAACTTGAGAAAGAGATCATAAATGCAATTAGACTTAGAGACAACATATGCTACAAACAAACAACAACTGACTGTGTTAAAAACTCCCAGACTCTGCCTTCTCATCTTATTTCTCCATTAAAGAAAGCAGATATGAAAAGGAGACTAGTCCTTCAGTTAACTGTCAAGCATGTAAAGCACAGGACGGACGACTTAATCATCTTTGCATAGTCTCAACATCTGATGAGCAATTCCACAAGTTCACTTTTCTTCAGTTTTGAGTAACCTTTAAGTCCTCTAGATTTTGCCAGTTCTTTAAGCTGAGGAAGTTTCATATCCTCAATTTTGATTGCTTCCGTTTCACCATGATTACCTGGTGACGTCTCCGTCTTGAGCTCAACCTTTTCTTTGGAGTTAAATGATGATTGTAAGGGGGACCTTTTCACAAAGCTTGAGGGTGGGCGTGTTGATCTTGGATCTAATGTTGGTGAATAATCTGTTTTGTGTTCCTTTTGACCTCTTTGATGAGTCGACCCCTTATCACCCTTCGTATTTGACGTTGTACCTTCAAAAGCAAAGAGGTAATTATCTAACTGAGGTGTTATCATTTGCACTAGGATTAATTTTGGGAAAAAGGGAAATGCTGGATACAGGCTGAGGCAAAACTGAAAGAAATTCATTACCTTTTGACTCTGTCTTCGAATGACGAAGGATTTCCAAGACCGAATCAATAGTGGGCTTCTCTTCAGAGGACTTGGTACTTCTTTTCTTGGAACTTAAAGAATCACCTTTTGAAATTGAAGATTGTATTCTCTTGAAAAGAGAAATGATCTCTTCTTGGTTAAGTGAATTTGATGATTTACTGTCGGGGGATGACTGTATATCGATCTCATCTCCTTTGGATGTTTTCCCTGGTGTAGCATCTTTTGAAGACTTCCGCCGCCTGCTCCCCTCAGCTCTTATGGTCGAGAGAGTTGAACAATGACAATCCCAACGATTTGTACTCACGGAACGACCATATGCAATCTCTGCCAAATTGAACAAGCTGCATCAAAAATCAATACCTCAGTTTAAATTTCCAGAATTTCATGCCATCTAATAAGATGTTTGCCCATTGTGATGTCTGGATGAAATGTACAGCGTATCTATGGTGCCGGGTGTTATCATTTCTAGTGGACTGAAATAAAAAGTATCTAAAAGTGCATAATCACAAGATCCATATACAACCGTATGTCCAATTATCAAAAGTCATCTCAGCGAAAAAATAATAATAATATGCATGAACACAACGAAAGGAGATTACCAGTGGTTCAAATATGTCTATAAATTCATCGAGTCCAACAATCTCCCGACGAATATGTCCGCGAAATCAAAGAAAATGTGTTCATTGCTCCTTATGATTTAGACATAGAAAGGAAATATTTCCTTTCTTGATGCAAGATGAATAAGAAACGAATTGATGTTGAACAAAGTCCACCATGATAAAATTAGGAAGAGAAGCCAAGTGCTTGTTTGACGACATTCAAAATTGTTTTGCCCTAATTTGACAGGGACGGCTAGAGAAGGTGAGCATGCATAAGTGGTACGAAAGCCATAACGGAGGCATGGGTTTTTCTCATGAAAATGTGAAACTCAGAGATGAGTATTCCGAACTGACTGAAAAATACAGCATAGGAGGCTTGATGACAGGTTATAAGGTCAGAAAAGCTAAGTCAAGCCCAACCAAAGAAAAGATGGTTGAGACAAGGATTAGTGATCCTGCTATAATACAAAATACCTAATAGCTAACGGCCTTATGGTATCTATCCATCCATGCTAAAGCTTTTGAGACCTAGGGTTTGAATCAAGGTCTTAAAAAGCGTGAAACACAAATACACAATAGACACATTGATTCAGCAAAGAAAATAGACAAAGTGGTTTTCCATTAATCTTGGTAGCAAGTGTTAGCTGACGAGTATTTTGGATTTTAGCTGTGCAATGTGCAACACACATATGAATCCTAGTAGCTCAAAACTAAGGTACTAGTAGTGGTTTTCCATTAATCTTGGTAGCAAGTGTTAGCTGACGAGTATTTTGGATTTTAGCTGTGCAATGTGCAACACACATATGAATCCTAGTAGCTCAAAACTAAGGTACTAGTAGTGGTTTTCCATTAATCTTGGTAGCAAGTGTTAGCTGACGAGTATTTTGGATTTTAGCTGTGCAATGTGCAACACACATATGAATCCTAGTAGCTCAAAACTAAGGTACTAGTAGTGGTTTTCCATTAATCTTGGTAGCAAGTGTTAGCTGACGAGTATTTTGGATTTTAGCTGTGCAATGTGCAACACACATATGAATCCTAGTAGCTCAAAACTAAGGTACTAGTAGTGGTTTTCCATTAATCTTGGTAGCAAGTGTTAGCTGACGAGTATTTTGGATTTTAGCTGTGCAATGTGCAACACACATATGAATCCTAGTAGCTCAAAACTAAGGTACTAGTAGTGGTTTTCCATTAATCTTGGTAGCAAGTGTTAGCTGACGAGTATTTTGGATTTTAGCTGTGCAATGTGCAACACACATATGAATCCTAGTAGCTCAAAACTAAGGTACTAGTAGTGGTTTTCCATTAATCTTGGTAGCAAGTGTTAGCTGACGAGTATTTTGGATTTTAGCTGTGCAATGTGCAACGCACATATGAATCCTAGTAGCTCAAAACTAAGGTACTAGTAGTGGTTTTCCATTAATCTTGGTAGCAAGTGTTAGCTGACGAGTATTTTGGATTTTAGCTATGCAATGTGCAACGCACATATGAATCCTAGTAGCTCAAAACTAAGGTACTAGTAGATTTTACTCTAAATAATTACTTTTGAGCTACATGTTAAAACTCTTCCCCTCACCTCTGCTTCCTTCCCTACCTCCGAAAGACATAGCTGCAAGAAAATCAGAAAATAGCAAAATACGACAAACCAAAGGATAACAACGACTAGTGCAAGACAGGGCCGGCTCTAATGCCTTGTCAAATAAGGCGTGTGCCTTAGGCCCCAAATATGGGAGCCCATTTATATAATAATTTAAATAAAATAAAATTTAGAGTTTTTAGTACAAACTTAGACTTTTTCATATAAAACAAAAGAAATTTTTGTAAATATGTAAATAAAGCAACTATTTGGCTTACTTAAAATGGGTAGTATGAAAATATTTTCTAACGTGCGAATTGAAATTGATTTGACAAGAAAAAATAATACAAATAGAAGATACTATAAACTCAATCAAATAAAACGGCTTGATTCTTTTCCAAATATTTATACTCGTATTACTTGTAGAATAATGTTATTAGTTCATATAACAGTTTCTTTTTTCAAAACTAAAATTGATAAATCTTAGCTGAGATAAATAATTTCTCAAGAAAGATTAAATGGGTTGGTTATAGTGGGCGTTTGGACATAAGAATTGTAAAATTCCAAAACATGGTGAAAATGGTATTTGAAATTTAGAGTTGTGTTTGGACATGAATATAATTTTGGGTTGTTTTTTAAGTTTTGTTAGTGATTTGAGTGAAAATGTTGAAAAATAGTTTTTTGGAGTTTTTTAAATTTTCGAAAATTTACAAAATGCATCTTCAAGTGAAAATTGAAATTTTTATGAACAAAAACGTTGATTTCGAAAAAAAGTGAATTTTTTTTGGAAAAAAGGAAAATTTTTTAATGTCCAAACGGGCTCATAATATCAATTGAAAAGGAATTATTGGAAGAAATCGATTATAAAAAAATTATTAACAACTTTGCATCTCAAAAAGCTAGAAGAATAGATTTCAAATAAAAATATATATTATAATCTTTTAAAAAAATTTTGGCCTCATATTAATCTTTGGCTTTAGGCCACATATGAGCTTGAGCCGCCCCTGGTACAAAAACAGTATTACTGCTAAAGGTGAGGGCCTGGTTTTAGGTATTTCCTACAGTTAGTGTACTACTAGAACCACAGATATAGAATGAACTAACTCACTGATCAGTTTTCACTGCAATATATACCTCAAGCATATCAGTCATCCCCTTGAGTTTTAACAAAAATTGCAGGGATTTACATCTCACTGATACGTTTCCACAAATACCTGGAGTCCTATCATGAGACAAAAGTTTAATTACGGAGTAGTACTAAATTCCAACCTAGATCAATGTTCACATCACAAATAAGTTGGGGAAAATGGGCTGAACAATCCTACTTGCAATTCCAGTAGTCATAAAACCCAATTTTTTACACTAAAGTTCCCAATTAAATTCCCAATAATCGAAGAATGAACTCATTTCATAGAATATTTTCATAAAGCAATTGATTAAAGAAAGTACCTTTGGGTAATCGGATTTCCAACTTGGGTTTACATAAAGCAGAGAAGGACGGCAAGTGAGAGATGGAATTGGATGAGAAAAGTGCAGTTGCTGTTACACCCATATTTTCCTTTTTCTTGGAAAATTAATTTTCGATTCTTAAGAAATTATGAGTAGATATATAGTAGATTCCTTATTTTTATTTGATACATACATTCACCACCACAAAAAAGAGTACAACGCGTATGTGGGCTGACCACATTTTTGTCACGTGCCCCCTCTAAATGCAACTTGCAAGTACGAGCAATCCGAATGTGGTTTTGGATGAGAAAATGATTGGAATTTTTGGCTTGTTTATTCTTTTTGGGGTTGTTTATGTTTATTTGGAAAAAATAATAAATATCTAAATATTATGGTTTTATTCGTGAATCTTCAACTTTAATAAATTCTTTTTTTGTAAATGAAGTTTAAGTCTACACACGACTTTTGACTTTTAATTTTTTTTTTTAACTTTCACCAAATAATATTGTCCAAATGCCTATTTATTTTTGTAAGTGAAATTGAATATTGATTCTCTAATCCTTACATATTATAGAGACTTTCGGTCAAGTGGTATTTATGGGAGCCTCCTCCACAATAAGTATGATTCGATTCTTATGATTTTTCTTTTAAAATAAATCTTTTTGATATTACATATTTAGAAACTAGAACTTCACAAATTATTTTATAATTAATACTATAATTTATAGTTAAAATATTGTAGAATAATATAAAAAATAATCAAAAGATAAATTATCGACTCCTCAAATAATAATTAATTGTGCCTACATAATTATTTGCAGTTCAGCGGTAAATCTCCTCCTTTTTTCTTCTTCCAAATCCATTAGCTTGCTTCTATGGACAATGGGTTTGTTTCTTCCCCCTTATACATGGGTTAAATATGATGATCAACCTTTGAAGATTAATAGCGAAAGGAAAATTATATTGTATGTATTCATTCATTATCCCAAGCATTGTTGAGGTAAATACTCTTTTTCTTTTTTGTCGTAATATTTTTTTGAATTTGAGTTTTGTCGCAGGGTCTGGGGTGTGATTTTCTTAAATGGTTGAATCAACATGATTAATTGCTCTTGAAAAATTTAGTTTGAAGGACCAAGAAAGGGAAGAAAAAGGTAGAGTCAATTTGTTAGTTAAGATTTATATGCCTAAGAAATTGAATTGTATTGCACATCCTCTTTAGTATGAAATAATTGTCGTCGGTTACTTTTTACTTTTGTAAGTAGCACAAATTGTTTTTTTCGTTTGTAAATATGTATGTTAGGAGAAGCTTTTGTTAGACTATTTTATTGCTTTTCGTATTTAAATAGTTGTACTTGAACCGTTACAAAATGATGTACACCAAGAAAAATGAAAAGTCTTATTACTTTCTCAATCAATTACATTGAATGTTTATGTTATGATTTTGATGATTATAATATATGGATGTCATGTTGTTCTTGCTATTGTACTTCTAGCTAAGTTTATTATTGTTGTGATAAAGTAGTTATACCTTATGATAAAGTTATTGAACAATGTGGTTTACTACTCTGTCGCAATTCAGCCTTCTCATTTTATTTTGGGAATAATGTTAAGGTAAAAGCTGAAATTTTATTGTACCTGGTTGAATATAAGTGAAAGAAAAAGTAACGCTTTGAAAATCATAGGTCTTTCTTCCATGAAACGTGGGTCACATAAATAATCAATATTTTATTAATAATTTGAATTATATAGAAAATAAATTTTATTTTTCAAAAATGAACATATTTTATTTAATTTTTTACAAGGATAATTTTACTTTTCGAAATCGCATTAAGCAGGTGGACCTTTTTAAATAAATATCTAGAGAGTTGAGGGAAGATGACCATATATTTTTGAACAATCCAAAATACAAAAATAGAATTGAAAAGTGAAGTATTTTTATTTTACTTTATGATTTCTCTATTTGATAAGAGCTGAATATGTTAATACGGTGCATTTATTTAGTGATAAATAATAACTCTTTGGTACCGACTTGTCTCCTTTTTCTTTGTCATTTTTTTGTGGATTTTGATTTCGATATATTAATCGATATTTTAGAATTGAAAACATTTTCAAGCTATACAATCATATCATTTGTACATTTTGTGATTTCGATATATTTATCGATATAATACCATTGCTTTTGCATATGATTATTAAATGAACTTAAGCCCCTTGAATATTCTCGTGCGATTAGGTTCAAAAATTTTACTAACAATCTCATAGTCATAACTAAAATATAAAACTTTGGTGAGTAGTTAGATGAATTACAATAAAATCTAATCTTTTTAGATTTCGATACAAAAATCTTTAACATATCTTCAATATTTTAATATTAAAAAAAGATTAGTTTATAAATTTGATGAGGTCCTTCTATCACGCGACCGCAGACAAATTCACCAGTTTAAAATAAATTAAAGAAAAGGCATGAAATAGAATAGTCGCATATTCAAAATAAATTAAAGAAGGTATTTTTACTTTATTAATCATACTTGATAGGGCAGGTAAAATAAATGGTATTCAACAATCTACATCATACCCTAATATTATTCCATTCTTAATTACTTTCACCCTATAGATTATTGGGAAAGTTGACATTTGATTTGTAAATTGATCTTGGTTGCCAACCGTCTGGAATGACATTTGGAGCGGTGACACTCTGCTTTGTTTCTGAAGTAAGTCTAAGGGAAAAGGGAGGTTTCTGTGTATCTGGTTGTATGCCAACACTCCAAGTTGCCCCAATCATTCGCTGCATTGGTATCCAACTCGAATTGCTTGTTTGGATTTCAACTAAAGAAAGGTCACCATCTCCATCTACTGCTTCAGATGTAACTGCGAAGAAATTAGGATTGGAGCCTTTGTCCACCTTAAATAAGATATTTGTGTTGTAATTACATGCTACCCTGTAAGGTTCAGTAAAAATAAAAGAAATTAATGCATTACTGGTGTTCATCAGAAGGAAAATAAGAAGAAAAAATTAATTTATTGCTTCCTATATAAAAACTTCCTATAAGATGGAACAAAGAAGTAAATTTTAGTTTTTGTAAAACAACTCACCTTTGGTAAAAAATCGAGATTCTTCCTGCATTATATAGTTGTGAAGCCTCACCAGCCTTTGCCAATTTTCCAAAGGCAATTCCACTTATATCGAAGTGAACAGGATCATTATTGCATGCTCCAGGGCACTCATCTGTAAGGGTTACTATTATTGGATTCCCTGAACAATGCGGATTTTGATCTTGAGTGCACAACACCTGAAAAATAATACCAATAATATAGAGATGTCATGCATTTATGCATAAAAATAAAATATTCATACACATTCTCGCTTTTGTCTAGAGTTTAATTTCCTTGTCATCTCATGCAAAATAAGGTACATTTATTCTACAAATTATAGATTCATAAGATCAATAGCGGAATCAGAAATTCTGTCAAGACAATTCAAAAAGATCTAAAATGTTACATTTGGAATTTGCACCTATATTTTCTCTAATGAGGAGATTTAAAACTTTGTATATTTTAAATGTATTTTTATCCAATTTATGTTATACACACACACCTGGTAACATGCTCCACATTCAGAGCTTTGCTTAAAAAGAGCTTGATTTCCTGCAGTGATCATTGCATTATAGGGAGCGCTTGCTACGTCATTTTCGAGCCCACATGCTCCACCTAGAACAGAAAAGTAAGAACAATATATGGTTTTTATCATTAGGCCTAGAATCACTAATAAAGTATGTAAAAATCAAGACTATATTGATCAAGCCATTTCGGTGAATATTTGTCTACAAAATTCTATTCGTATATTTTCCTTTTATTATGTAGGGGGATGGAAGAGGAAATTGATAAGGGGATTAAAAGATGCAAATCAAACCTCACCAATAAGGTAAAATTCAGATAGCCAATAATTAAAATAACTATGATTTACCTTCAAAATTATATTTGAAATTTAAAGCAAGTTTAGTTTAATTTTAATCAAGTAAGCCAAATAAGTCTTATGAAAAAAGAGAGTAGAAATAAACGACATTTCAAGATATTACCACTCCCGGGACTAGTAGGATTTTCATAAAAAGTTGCAACAGCTTGTGAATAACCGCTTGGTTGGCAAGAGGAAAATCTGACCAAATACGAGCAAAAAGCTACAAAAATCAAAAGGAAAAGACACTGAGGAAAATTTGCAGCCATGACCTAATAATTATCTGTGATTAGTGATGATATAATTATTTTTGCTAATTGCTTATGTAGTGCCATGTTAATTGGTACTATTTATAGTAAAAAAGAGAGTATTAGTTAGTTGAGAATATTAATTATGAATAATAAACCATTTTGCCAAAGTTGAGGATAGGAATTATGAATAATTAACCATTTTGCCAATTTAAGGTAAGAACTTTATTGCCTCACTATTTAGTTTGCAGATTTATAATGCAGGATTATAAAGCATATAGCGATTGAAAGTTTACTGCATCTCATGATCATGATTCTCATCATCTCTTTAATTCTTTTATTTCTTTTTGTCATATGCCAACTAAACACTATATGATTTAAGATCTCTACACCACAAAGCAAGAGGCATGTAGTAAACATATCGAAATGCATAACAACTAACCATAAGTTGAGAAGAGCAGAAGAAAAAAGATATTGATTAATAAATACTTGAATTAATTTTTTCAAATGATTAAACGTTTTTCATAAGAAATTTTTGCAGTGCTAAACCTCCTCCTTTTCTTTTATAACGAGCATTGCTACCCTTATATAACAAATGTGTTTATAAGTTATTGAGCATGTAACTTGAGAGGGTTCCTGCAAGAAAATGATACACTCCAAATTAGTACAGAACACCTACAATATGAAACATTTGTTCAATGCAATTTTGGAAAATCATACACACGTCCATAAATTATTTGAAGCTCAAACTGATCTGATCTCAATTGTAACTTTAAAATCATGTATACGCTTGCTTCCACATATACATGACTATCCAGTAAGATATTAGAATTTTTCTCGCAATTTTCTAACTAATTGATATGTTAAATTTAGTCAAAATGAGCATTTAGAGGGTAACACATCTCCGCTTGTCCTTAGCTTAGACTACATCACAAACCTGTCAACAAGTGTCAATCTAAATAATTAGGCACCGTTAGTTGGTGTATAAAAAGAATTAATTTCAATACAATATCTGGCATAAGATAATATAGTGTTTGCTTACTGTATACGAATAATTAATTACAACATAAAATTCCTCATATAGTGTTTGGTTAATAATACTAGATAATATCCATATTAAATTATGCGAAAATCTAGAATGTGGAATAAGAATACGTGTATTAGTAATCCAGAAATTTAACCATTGGAAGACAACGGTACGGTCCTTCCCCGGATTCTGCGTGAATGCGAGATGCTATATGCACTGACTGTCAAATGTACAATAAATTAAAATAAGGGGTCAAGTGTACAAAAAAAAAATAATATATTGATTCATTGGCATTTAACGAATGTTTGATTCGTGAAATTGCTTCAAATACAACCATTATTCAACTCTTTTTCTTCAAATCCTTTTTATTTGGAATCGTAAGAAAGCATCGACATGCTTATAATTCCTAAGATATTTTTTTTCAATTTTTCCCAGGAAGAGAAGCTAGCTTTCACTGTATTCAGTAAAGAATTCGTCATTTATAGTTTGCTTATTGGTCTTTGACTTAGTTTCTCTCTCTCTCATTCGCCAAACATATATACGAAGAAACGTTTCTTTTATTTTCATGTGGAACATAATATTTTAGTATATATCTAAAATAGTTCTTATATAGAACCATTTCTTCATATCAAGTATCATATTTCAAACCCCTAATTTTCCGATGTTTTTTCCTTTAAACTTTCTAACGGAATCAAAGTCGATGGAAGTATGGAAAGCAAAAATAATGACTCGTGAAACGTTGGTTGGGAATATAGTATCTGTCACGACCCAAAATTCTCTAAGAATCGTGATGGCGTCGGACACCGTTGTCAGACAAGCCAATTATATATACTTAATTAAATTCTCATTTAAATAATTGTGAAAACTATGACCTTCCTTCAATTTGGCTAGTAAAAGGTAATCTTTACAAAATAAATAAATGTTTAGAAGTTAATATAGAATACCCCATAATCATCCCAGAACCCGGTGTCACAAGTGCATGAGCATTTACTAGGGAATGAAATAAAATACAGTAACTATCCGGAATACAAAGTGGACAGGAATGGAAATACAGTACAATACTCTGAAGGAGACTCTGCTGGTTGCAGGTCGCCTAGATAAATGCAGCTCACCTAAGTCTCCGTATCAACCGTGCCGCTATACTGCTAAGACACTAGCCACACATGAACTTGTGCAACAAAAATGTACAGCAAGTGTAGTATGAGTACGAAAACAACGTGTATCCAGTAAGTATCCCGTCTAATCTCGAAGAAGTAGAGACGAGAGGTCGACTTCGACACCTACTAGTAGTCCGATAATAGTCACTACTAGAAATCAGGTGATTTCCGTCCAAGGTATTCCAACCAAAATCAGTCGGATATAAGAGTATTTGGTCGCAAAAGTCAACAAAAATTGCCTGACAGCAAAAAAATAAAATTTTCGACCGATTTCGGTCGAAAATTGGTCAAATATTTGGTCATACTTGTATATTATGTAAAAAAATAATTATTTATTAAAAGTTTATCAAATGTCACGACACGGATTTCCCATCCTCGAGAGTCGTGATGGCGCCTACTCGTGAAAGTTAGGCAAGCCGTGTAATAGAGAATCACTAACCCTTTTATTTATCCCTTTTAATAATTTAAACTAACATGTGATTAACAGTGAAATATTAACGATAAATAGATACAAGCGGAAGACTTAATCTGGTAAATTAACCATAAACATTACAACAATGTCAACATACATCTTTACCCAGAATTTGGTGTCACAATATCACGGACTGTCTATGAATAAAAGAAAGTAAAATCTGTCTCGGCAGCAAATAAAAACAGAATACACATAGAGATAGAAGAGAACGCCGGGCCTGCGGACGCCTGTAGGACTACCTCGGGATCTCTAGCTGGACTGAAAGCAACCACCTAATGCTACGGTCCAAAAGCTGCCGCTCCGGGATCTACACATAGTACAGAATGTAGTATCAGCACAACCGACCCCATGTGCTAGTAAGTGCCTGGCCTAACCCCCGCGAATTAGTGACGAGGCTAGGACCAGACTACCAAATAAACCTGTGCAGTTATATAATATGCAACGGAAAAAATAAAATAGGAATAACAAGTAAAGATGGGAGGGGGTACATGCTGTGGGGGAATATCAGTACCAACAGTAAATTACGAGAAAAGCATAAGAACAATTTAGAATTTACAGCAAAACAATAAGGAACTTGTAACCAATCTATAAACACCTTGTATTATCAATTGTTGCGGCGCGCAACCCGATCCCAAAATATAATAACCCTGTTGCGGCGTGCAACCCGATCCATATCATTTATCACTGTTGCAGCGTGCAACCCGATCCCATTATATTATTGTTGCGACGTGCAACCCGATCCAAATATAATATTGTTGCGGTGTGCAACCCGATCCAAATATAATATTGTTACAGCGCGCAACCCGATCCACATATACAGTTCAACACTAATCACAACAAGAGTCCCGGCAAGGGATCAATAAAGAAACAACACTATCCCGGCAAGGGAAAATCAGCTATAACCAAACTTGTTCGAACGTCTAACTACCTCAACTAGCACTAATACTCAACCATAAGTAATTTCCACGAGGATAATCATAATCCTTATTCAACTCAGAGAATCAATAACTTAGGCATTCGTAGGAATTATCAAGAACACAACAATTTCAATTTAAGACTCACGGTCATGCTTGAGACCAACGTATAGATACTCGTCACCATGCTTATACGTCGTACTCAACAAATAACATGTAGCAAATATGACTCAACTCCTAATCCCTCAAGCTAAGGTTAGACCAAACACTTACCTCAATGCCACGAATACGATTCAAGCCTCTACTATCGCTTTACCTCGTGATTCCACCACCAGTTCACTCGTATCTAGCCACAAGTTACTTAATTACATCAATAAATGCTAAATAAATCAATTCTAATGCATGAAAATGAGTTTTTCTAAAGTTTTACCCAAAAAGTCAAAAATCGCCCCCGGCCCACATGGTCAAAACCCGAGGTTTGAACCAAAACCCGATTACCCACTCCCCCACGAACCCAAATATATAATTTGTTTTGAAATCGGACCTCAAATCGAGGTTCAAATCCCTAATTTTTGAAAAATCTAGGTTCTACCCAAAACACCCAATTTTCCCCATGAAAATCATTGATTTTGAGTTGAAATCATGTGAAAAGATGTTGAAGATTGAAGAACATTAGTTAGAAATCACTTACAATCGATTTGGAAAAGAAGTTGTCTTTGAAAAATCGCCCTAGAGAGTTTATGTTTTGAGAAGATGTAAAAAATGGTTGAAAATGCGTCTAAGTTATGAACTTATAGATTGTAGGTATCGCAATTGCAATTAGGGTTCGCAATTGCGAACCCAGTCTCTGCTAAGCTCGCATTTGTGAAGGGACTTTCGCATTTGCGAAGTCGCTTTTGCGATAAATTTGTCGCATTTGCAACGACTGGGGGAGTTCAGGGCATCTTCGCATTTGCGAAGGGACTTTCGCATTTGCGGAATCGCTTTTGCGATAAAGTCGTCGCATTTGCGACCCAAGGCATCCTAGGCCACTTCACGCATTTGCGACTCATTGTTCGCATTTTCGAGCTAGGCTTCGCAAGGCCTGAAGCATACCGGATAAAATCTGCAACATCCTAAGTCCAAATTCCAATCCGTGGCCTATCCAAAAATCACACGAGCCCTCGGGGCTCCAAACCAAACATGCACACCAACCTAAAATTATCATACGGACTCGCTCGTGCATTAAAATCATCAAAATAACATCAACAACTATGAATTTAGCATCAAAATCATGAAATTTCTTAAGAACTTCAAATTTTCTAATTTTTCTCAAAAACGATCCGATTCACGTCGTTTCAAGTCCGTTTCTTACCAAATTTCACAGACTTATCTTAAATCACATGTAAGACCTGTACCATGCGCCAGAACCAAAATACAGGCCCAATATCATCAAGTTTTCAACACATTTTATTTCAAAAACTCAGAAATAATTTCAAAAAATAATTTTCTTTAAAAATTTATTTCACGGGCTTGGGATCTCGGAATTCGATTCCGGGCATACGTCCAAATTCCATATTTTCCTACGAACCCTCCGGGACCGTCAAATCACGAGTCCAGGTCCGTTTACCTAAAATGTTGACCAAAGTCAACATAAACTCATTTTAAATGCAAAATTCATCATTTTTCACAAATTTTCACAAAATGGCTTTCTGGCTACGTTCCCAGACTACTCACGCAAATCGAGGTAATGCCGAAAGAGGTTTTTAAGGCCTCGAAATGCAAAATTTACTTTTAAAACAAGTGATGACCTTTTGGGTCATCACATCAAATTTCCTACCGAATTCGGTCGGAAATTGGTCAAATATTTGGTCATACTTGTATATAATATACAAAATAATTATTTATCAAAAATTTACCAAATTTCCGATCGAATTCGGTCAGAAATTGGTCAAATATTTGGTCATACTTGTATATAATGTACAAAAATAATTACTTATTAAAACTTTTCCAAATTTCCGATCGAATTCGGTTGGAAAGTTTGAATTTTTTGTTTCCCGCCCAAGACAAAAATTATATATATTTAATTAACCAACCAAAATAATTATAATTCAATATTTCCGATCGAATTCGGTCTGATAAATGCTTTTATACAAATTAAAATATAAATTTAATATATATTTAATTAACCAACCAAAATAATTATAATTCAATATGGTCGGAAAAATGCTTTTATACAAATTAAAATATAAATTTAATAGTATTTGTGTGTGTAAATAATAAAGAGGTTTTAAATACTTTTATATGGACGCTATGTCCTATATCTATGTATGTGTGTGTATAAATATATATAAAAAAATAAATGAAAAAGAAAATAAAGTTATCGACGTAGTCAATCCTACTGCATTTACATAATAATTTGAATTTTGTTCTTACAGTACCGATGGACTTCCGTCAGTAATTTAAATGTATAATCATATAGATAATTATTTTGTATTTTTTATTACACAATATAGAATGAGGCTGTCGGTAAGTCCCTCGGTAAAAAGTGTATTAGTCGTTTCCGTAAGAAATATTAGTGAAGGTTTATCTTACAACAACAACAACAACGACTCAGTGAAATCCCACTAGTGAGGTCTGGGGAGGGTAGTGTGTACGCAGACCTTACCCTTACCCCGAGGGAGTAGAGAGGCTCTTTCCGAAAGACCCTCGGCTCAAGACAAAAAGACAAAAGGAGACAATATCAATAACACCACAGAAATCATAGTTTCAGAAACAACATGAAAGCCACAAGAAAGATACAAAGCAAAAGCAAAATAGTATTCCTACCAAACTAGTCTCTCAAAATAATGACGTAAGGCAAGACTCAACTGCCTCCTAACCTTCAACCCTAATACTCGCCCTCCACATGTTCTTATCAAGTGTCATGTCCTCGAAAATCTTATAAATTGATAATTACTGTAAGTAGAAGTGTATTAACGGTGTCCTTAAGTAACGTTAATAATTATTAAACTAGTGATATCCTTATATAAGTAACGTTAGTGATTGATTAGCCGATACATTGATAATTATACACTAAATGGAAGTGTATTAATGATATTTGTGAGAAATGTTTGTAATTGTTTACCTTTAATTTGATAATTAAAGTAAGTGGAGGTTTATTAGTGGTAACGTTAAGTAATATTAGTGGTATCCTGAAGTAGCGCTAGTGATTCATTAGCCTATACATTGATAATTATACTAATTAAGTATGTATTAGTATAGTCTTAAAAACTATTACTGATTCATTAGATTATGCATTAAGAATTACACTAAGTAAGAGTGTATTAGTAATATCAGTAAGAAATGTTAGCGACTGATTAGCTTATAAATTGATAATTACATAAAGCAGATGCATATTAGTGGTATGCTTAAGTAATTAATGATTGATTAGCCTATCTATTAGTAATTACACCTATTAACTAAAAGTTTATCAGTAGTAGTCTTAAGAACTATTACTAATTAATTAGCTTATACCTAAGAATTACACTAAGCAGAAGTGTATTAGCGGTATATTTTGTGTGTGTGTTTTAAAATTACTTTTATGTGGACACTATGTCCTATATCTATGTGTGTGTGTATATATACACACACTATACTATACTATACTATATATACATCTATATACAACTTATATAAGATGTACATATAGTGATTATTAGTAGGTAGAATAATTAATGAGAAATTTTCAGAAACCACTATGTTTTAGTGATTATTAGCTTGCCATAGCTACCATTTACTAAATTACTACATACATACATACATACATACATACATATATATATATATATATATATATATATATATATATATATATATATATATATATATATATAGATATGAAATCTACTATATATACTATACACACTACTAAAAAACAGTTGTTTACCGACGCAGCAGTACCGACGGACCTTTTTCTGTCGCTTATAGTAATTAGTAAGTGTATTAGTTGTAATTAGCTTATAGATTGACATTACACTAAGTATAAGTGGCTTGGCAGTATCCTTAAGTAATGTTAGGTTCAATTCGATCGTAAATTGATAATTACATTACGTAGAGGTGTATTAGTGACGATTAGCTTATATAAATGGATAATTACACTAAGCATAAGTGGATTTGCCGATGATTTATTCTAAATTGATAATAACACTACCTAAATGTGTATTTCATTGAAAATTCCTTAAGATTATTTTGTACGTAGTTTATAATAATTATTGATAATTACACTATATATCGAATATAGCTTTTATACTATACACTTAGTATTAAATATTGAATATTAAAATTTAGAATCTTAAATCAATTTAATATTATATATATATATATATCGAATATAGCTTTTATACTATACAGTTAGTATTAAATATCGAATATAGCTTATAGAAAAACGGGGCTCTAGTTTGTTTTTAAAACTCCTCTTCTTCAATTTTCTTAGCCGATTTTTCTGTTGGTTTGGGTTCTAAAGTCATAAAAGGTTAAAAAAAAAAAAAACTTTCTGATTTCGGTCGTGTACTCGTGTTTATTGGAGAATTTATGGGATTCTCAGCTATTTTTGGATTGAAGTTGAGGTTCACTGTTGTTCTCTGCCGTTTGCTATCAAAGTCATAGCTGAGCTTCCTTCATCGCCATTTCTGCCCTTTATCGTCTGTTTCAAGGTTTATTTGTGCCATTTCTGCCCTTTATTGGCTGTTTCAAGGTTTATTTGTGTCATTTCTACCCTTTATCGGCTGTTTCAAGGTTAGGTACACATTCTTGAATCTATACTATTTCTTCATAAAAAAGGCTGAAATCATGAATGAAAATCTTACTTGTTCATTTTCCGATTCTGTTCAAGTTCACAGATCTAGCATGTATAATTGTTAAATTGGTTTGAAATTCCATCTTTATTAAATTCTGAAACTATCACTATGCTAAAGTTATATGTTCGAATTGTTAAATGTTAATGGATGATTTGATGGTTATTGTTGATGATCATTCAATTTCTAAGATTGATGATTCACGCTTGAAGTGATATTAGCAAGGTAAATTAATCTTAATTGTTGTTTGTCTGATGGAATTTTGCTGGTTGCTTCGTTGTAAATCGAGAATATCCTAGAAAAAATAAAAGTGCGACTCAGGAAAGTTTAGTTTCACGAAATCGTTTGGAATGAAGCATAGATGTGGATCTGTATTAATAAACTTTGTCATCCATATTATGATTATCATCATGTATGCTCAATTCTAAATTTATTATTCATGTAATAGGATGTGTATGTAATGCAATCAAAAACGATTTAACTCTTTTGTTTAGAATAAGAGTGAGGCAGATCAAATTTCTAGGTAATCAATTTTCACCGTCATATTATCACTTTGCTTTACAGTATAATTATCAGTCTCTATATTGACCTTTTTATTTTTATTTTTATAATATATCTAAATATAAATTTGTGTTTAACAAACTATGCTGTCATATATAGCAGTAGTATTTATTTCACATTTTGCTAATTCAGCTTGCACTTTTTAACCTTTAATATGATTGTAAAAAGTTTGTACTAATTAACAGGGATACACGTGCAACGCACGTATCCAAAAACTAGTAATTCATAAACATGCGTAGTTACTTGAGGCTCTGTTGTAGGATTTAGAAACCAACTATGCATATATTGCTTCTGCAAGTTTTGGTGCTGCTTTAACATCATTTCCTAGTTAATCAACTTGGATGAGATCAACGAAATGATCGTATATGGTTATGGTTATGGTTATGTTAGGAACTAGATTAATAAGTTTTATTTTGCGAAAAAAATTGTCTAAGTATTGGGCGGGCATTCTTTGTCATTCTTTAATGAGAATTTTTCATAAAGCATCATCTTTTTGGTCTAATTAGCTATTTATAGATATCCTTTGCTATATTACGTGTTATAGATACCTTTTATATTTTTATACAATGTATTTCATGTATTTAAGTTGTTGTATTCATTAATACAACTAAAAATATAAGCGTAAAAACTGAAATTCCAGCTAAGTTTGACATGTATTTAGCTGTATTCAAGCGACATTAACATTAAATACAGTAACGTATCTGCGCTAAAAATGGAAGGAAATAAAATCACATGATATTCTCCTAATTTAACTCAACGAACTAAAATGATCCCTCATTAATCTGTATTTGAAAGATACATAATAAAGATTATAGTTGAATAAAGAGAAATACATATGAATAATACAGTTGAGTAGAACTGTATACAGTTGAATACAACAAAATACAACTTAATTCATCTAAATAAAACAATTGAATACAACAAAAATACAATTGAATACAGCCGAATAAACTCTTGAATGCAACAAAATACAACTAACTTCTGCTGAATAAAATAGTTGAATATAACTAACTACAACTGAATACAGTTGTATAAAACACTTGAATACAACTAACTACTGCTGAATAAAATAGTTAAATACAACTGATTAAACCTGAATACAAATGAATACAGCTGAAATATACATTCGAATACTAAGATTTTCTATAGGGTGTAAAATTTCTTAAATTAAAATTAAAATTAAACTAATAGGAGTGTCGTTCTCGGTTTTGCTTTCTAACTTCGTCGTTCGCATCGCCAAGGGGCAAAGCTTCAAGCTTTTACCAGCAAAACTCGCCAAGGGGTAAGAGACTTCGCGAGTGATTTCATTCGAATGCCTTTCGCTCTGATTTTGCTTGCTCGAGCTCGAACGTTTTTAATCTTCGAGCAGTAGCACTCGACTTCACCGCCGACGACTTCATAGGGTTTGTGGGAGAAGAGAGTCTGGTTGTGTGCAAAAAGAGAGAGATTGCATTGGGGTTTATAGATACACGGTAATTATGTGAGAGAAAATACAAAAAGGGAGAGAGAAAAATAATATTTAGCATATATGGTGCCTTAATTATAGGATGTAACTATATTTAGATTTTTTGCTATAAAAGATAAAAGGTATTTATAGGATGTAATATTTTAAAATAGTATTTATTTAAAATAAATAGGGTACTAAGGTTTTCTATATGGTGTAAAAATTCCTTCTTTAATGTGACATGTAAGTTGAAGAAGAATTATCTTCTCTTTTTTCTTGGTTCTCTTACTGCTTACTAGTATAAGCTACTCTTTTGCCCATTCATACTTGTATTATGACTTTGAGACAGGTGTTATTCTTTGCTGTACAACTAAAAGATGGAGGGGTTTATTAGTGTTTTAAAACGAAATTTCATGTTCCGAGGCCTTGAAAATCTTATTTAGAGTCACCTCGATTTGCGTGCGAAGTCCGGGCGCGTAGCCGGTAAGCTTAAATACGATAATCAGTGAAAAATGATAAGTTTTGATTATAAAATGAGCTAATTTGGCTTTGGTCAACGTTTTGGGTAAACAGACCCGGACCCATGATTTGACGGTCCCGGAGGGTCCGTAGGGAAATATGGGACTTGGGCGTATGCCTGGAATCGAATTCCGAGTTCCCAGGCCCGAGAAATGAATTTTCAAAGAAAATTATTTTCTGAAATTGTTTAAGGAAATTTGAAATGAAATTTGAGTAGAACATGATGGTATCGGGCCTGTATTTTGGTTCGGCGCCCGGTACAGGTCTTATATATGATTTAAGACGTTTCTGTGAAATTTGATGAAAAACGAAGTTTATTTAACGTGAATTGAACTTCCGGTTGAGGAGTTACGAACTTTGAGAGATCTTGATGAAAATGTTGAGTTTTGAGGTTTAATTCATGATTTTACATGTTATTTTGATGATATGATCGCACCAGTAGGCCCATATGATATTTTTGAGTTAGTATGCACACTTGGTTTGGAGTTCCGAGGGCTTGGGTGAGTTTCGGGTAGGTTCGGGATGTTTTAGACTTAAAAACCAGAAGTTGCAGGTCTCTGAAGCCAGGCTTCGCGGTCCGCGGTGGAAGCTTCACGGTGCGGTGGGGGCTCCGTGACCGCGATGGGATTTATACGGTCCGCGATGAGCAAGGCCAAACCTTTGCGGCCGCGCTCAATTTCTTGCAGTCCGCGGTGGGCTCCACTGCGGCCGCGGTCCATTTCGTGCGGTCCGCACAGGGCACTGGACCGTAGTACATCAGGAAGACCTGTGCGGCCGCAGTCTATTTTGTGCGGTCCGCACAGGGGGTCTGAGAGGGGTACAAATAGACAGGATTTTCAGCCATTTTTTATTTTTCAAAACCCCCCAAAAACATAAGAGGCGATTTTTCAAACAACCTTTCTTCTCCAAATCAATTGTAAGTCATTTTTTAACTAGTTTTCTTCAATCATTAACATCTTTTAACATGATTTCAATTTCAAATCAATGATTTTCATGGGGAAATTGGGTGTTTTGGGTAGAACTTAGGTTTTTCAAAAATTGGGGATTTGGACCTCGATTTGAGGTCAGATTTCAAAATAAATTATATATTTGAGCTCGTGGGGGAATGCGTAATCGGGTTTTGGTTTGAATCTCGGCTTTTGACCACGTGGGCCCGGGGGCGATTTTGACTTTTTGGGTAAAACTTTGAAAAACTCATTTTTCATGCATTCAAATTGATTCATTTAGCGTTTATTGATGTAAGTAAGTAACTTGTGGCTAGATACGAGCGAATTGGTGGAGGAATCGAGGGGTAAAGCTATAATTGAAGCTTGAGTTGTGTTCGAGGCATCGAGGTAAGTGTTTGGTCTAACATTAGCTTGAGGGATTAGGAGTTGTGTCGTATTTGCTATTTGCTTCTTGTCGAGTACGACGTATAGGCATGATGACGAGTATCTATACGTTGGTGTCAAACATGACCGTGAGTCTTATCTTGTGATTTTCATGATCTCGTTGTATTATTCATGCCTTGGTGAAGATTTCTATTTATTGTGTAACGTTGTGGAAGAATTTGTGACCTATGAACATTGAGGAGCGTTGGCTCCAGTTGTATAACGAATTGTGAAAGTATAAGTGATAATCGAAACCTTAGAGCATTGGCTCGAGTTGTGAAGTGAATTGTGAAGGAAAAGTGAGAAAGAAAAGAGATCATTATGTTGCCCCCTTGCCGGGCTATTGTTGAGTTGAGGTTCCCTTGCATTGTGTTCTTAATTGATATTACGGACGCTTAAGTTGATGATTCTTCGTGTTAGGTATTGTAAAAAGTTTGGTTATAGCTGGGTAGCTAGGTGTTGTAACAAGTTTAGTTATAGCTGAGGTAGTTAGATGTTGAAATTTGTTGAGTTATAGTTGAGATAGTTAGAAGTTGGAACAAGTTTGGTTATGGCTGTTTCTCCCTTGTCGGGACGTATATACTTGTACTGTTGAGTTCCCTTGCCGGGATAATGTAATCTATTGTTGATCCCTTGCGGAGACGGTTAATTATGATTATTGTTGACAGATATTATATATGTGGAACGGGTTGCACTCCGCAACAGATATTATATTGGATCGGGTTGCACGTCACAACAGATATTATATTGGATCGGGTTCACGCCGCAACAGATATTATATTTGATCGGGTTGCACGCCGCAACATATATTATATTGGATCGGGTTGCACGCCGCAATAGTTACATATGTGGATTGGGTTGCACGTCGCAACAATGTTAAAGGATAAGGGATCGGGTTGCGCGCCCAACAGTAGTGTCGTTGTATTGATTGTAGACATCGAGTGTTCTTTCATACTTTATTAAGTTTCTGATAGAATTGATATGTTTCCCCGAAGCATGTTTCCCCCTCCCTTTTAAACTGTTATTACCTGTTTATATTTCCATTGTATATTATATAACTGCATAGATTTATCTGGAGTTTGGTCCTAGCCTCGTCACTACCTCGCCGGGGTTAGGCCAGGCACTTACCAGCACATGGGGTCGGTTGTGTTGATACTACACTTTGCACTCTGTGCAGATATCGGAGTAGCCTTTGGTCAGCAACAGTAGCTCGGGAGCCAGCCTTCAGTCCACCGAGACACCGAGTTAGCCTTGTAAGCGTCCGCAGGCCCGACGTCCTCTATCTTATTTTATATCCTGTTATCTCATGTATTCGAGATAAACAGTTTTATATTTCTTTCAAACGGTTGTATTTAGTACTCTTAGTAGTTCATGAATGTTGTGATACCAGGTTCTGGTTAGAGGCACGCGATGGTCTTTGAGACATTTTCGTTTTCTATTTATTTAAGACTTCCGCTAAATTTTATATTCCGCTGTTATTTAACTGTTTATTCCCTTGTTAATATAATTGGTAAGAAGTTTTAAAATAAAGGAGTTAATGATTTCTAAGTTCATGGCTTGCCTAGCTTCTACGAGTAGGCGCCATCACGACTCCCGAGGGTGGAGAATCCGGGTCGTGACAAGTTGGTATCAGAGCTCTAGGTTACATGGGTCTCACAATTCACGGACAAGCTCAATAGGGTCTGAGGGATCGGTATGGAGACGTCTGTATTTATCCTCTAGAGGCTACAGAGTTAAGAAAACTTCACATTTGTTCTTTCTCGTCGTGCAATTTGGTTTCTCAATGCTAATTGAACTTCTACTCTGTTCTTTTGCAGATGGGGAGAACACGCACTTCCTCATCTACCTCTCAACAGCTCGAGCCCCCAGCAGTAGCTCCCGCGAGGGGCAAAGGGCGAGGTCGAGGCCGTGCCAGAGGCCGAGGTAGGGGTAGAGCTCAGCCCCGAGCAGCAGCCCCAGTAGTGGAGCCTCAGGTTGACTTTGATGATGAGGTTCCGGCCCCAGCAGCTCCGGTGGGCCCAACTCAGGTCCCAGAGGGGTTTATTGCTACCCCAGTCCTTTAGGATGCTCTTGTCCGATTAGTGGGCCTCATGAAGAGTGTGACCCGAGCGGGCTTGCTTCCTGTAGCACCAGCCATCTCTTAGGCTGGAGGAGGGGCCCAGACTCCTGCTACTCGCACTCTGGAGCAGGTAGCTCCTCAAATTCAGACTCCAGCGGTTCAGCCAATTAGAGCAGTTTAGCCGGGTGTGGTAGCTCAGACCGGTGATAGAGCGGCTATGTCTGCCGATGCTTTGTGGAGGCTGGATAGGTTCACCAAGCTCCACTTCCATTTTTAGTAGTGCATCTACTGAGGACCCCCAGGATTATCTAGATAGCTGCCACGAGGTTCTCAGGAACATGGGTATTGTTGAGACCAATGGGGTCGATTTTTCTATATTTTGCTTATCTGGATCCGCCAAGACTTGGTGGAGGGATTATTGCTTAGCTAGACCAGCCAGATCGCCTTGACTTGGGAGCAATTCACACAGCTATTTTTGGAGAAGTTTCTCCCTATTACTCAGCGAGAGGCTTATCGAAGGAAGTTTGAGCACCTCCAGCAGGGTTCCATGACGGTTACCCAGTATGAGACCAGGTTCATCGACTTAGTTCGCCATGCCCTTGTCATACTTCCTACCGTGAGAGAGAGGGTGGGGAGGTTTATTGATGGTCTTATTTAGCTGATTCGCCTTCAGATGGCTAGGGAGGCTGGGAGTGAGATCATTTTTCAGGAGGCGGCTAATGTGGCCCTAGAGTGGAGATGGTCTTGTCGTAGGGAGGTGGTCATGGGTCGAATAAGAGGCCCCGTCATTCAGGTAGATTCAGTTGTGCCTCGTCTAGAGGCAAGGATTCATATGGTAGAGGCCATCCTCCTAGGCCCTTTCAGTCAGCTCTTCAGGTCTCTCACGACACTTCAGATAGCCGTGGTCCCCAGATACGGTATTCCGATCAGCAGTCCTACAGTGCACCACCAGCTCCTATCAGTGCACCGCCGCTCCAGAGTTTTCTGGATGGTCATTCGGGTCGCTAGGGTCAGTCTCAGTTTCCTCAGCCACAACACTCAGGTGGATATTTTGAGTGTGTTGAGTATGGTCATATCAGGAGGACTTGTCCGAGGTTGGTGGGTACTCAGTCGCAGCAGCAGGGTTCTTGTGCTATGGTCCAAGCACCAGGTGTTCCACAGACCGCCAAGCCAGCTAGGGGTGGGGGTAAAGATGCTAGAAGTGGAGGTAGAGGATTTAGAGGTGGAGCTCAGGCCGCTAGAGGTGGAGGCCAGCCAGCTGCAGGTCATCCCAGAGATGGAGCCCAGGGTGGTGGGGCCCAGCCCGGATGTTATGCTTTTCCAGCCAGGCCTGAGGAAGAGGCTTCAGATGCGGTTATCACAGGTACTATTCTGGTTTGTGATAGAGATGCTTCAGTGTTATTTGATCTAGGGTCCACCTACTCGTATGTGTCATCTTATTTTGCGCCGTACCTGGTTATGCCTAGCGATTCATTGAGTTTTCCCGTTTATGTGTCTATACCGGTGGGTGACTCTATTGTAGTTAATCGAGTCCATCGTTCTTGTATTGTGGTGATTGGGGGTCTTGAGACTCGTGTAGATTTGTTTCTTTTAGACATGGTTGATTTCGATGTTATATTGGGGATGACTGGTTATCACCTTACCACGCTATCTTGGACTGTCATGCCAAGACTGTGACCTTAGCCTTACCGGGTATGCCTCGCTTAGAGTGGAGAGGGACTCCTGGTCATTCTACCCGTAGTGTCATCTCTTATGTGAAGGTTCGGTGTATGATCGAGAAGGGGTGTTTGGCCTATTTGTCATATGTTCATGATTCTAGTGCCGAGGTTCCCTCTATTCATTCTGTGCCCGTTGTTCGAGAGTTTCCTGATATTTTCCCTTCAGACCTGCCGGGTATGCCTCCCGATAGGGATATTGACTCTTGCATTGATTTGGCTCCGGGCACTCAGCCTATTTCTATCCCGCCGTATCGTATGGCCCCACCTGAGTTAAAAGAGTTGAAGGAGCAGTTGCAAGACTTGCTTGAGAAGGGTTTTATTAGGCTAAGTGTTTCTCCTTGGGGTGCGCCGGTGTTGTTTGTTAAGAAGAAGGACGGATCGATGAGAATGTGTATTGATTACTGGCAGCTGAACAAGGTTACAATCAAGAATAAGTATCCATTACCGAGGATTGATGATTTGTTTGATCAGCTCTAGGGTTCCAGGGTATTTTCGAAGATTGACTTGAGATCTGGCTACCATCAGTTGAGGATTAGGGCATCCGATGTCCCTAAGACAACTTTCTGCACCCGGTACGGGCATTATGAGTTCTTGGTTATGTCATTCGGTTTAACAAATGCCCCTGCAGCTTTTATGGATTTAATGAACCGAGTGTTCAGGCCTTATTTGGATTTGTTCGTGATAGTATTTATGGATGATATTTTGATATATTCCCGTAGTCGGGAGGAGCACGAGCAACATCTTAGAGTGGTTCTTCAGACCTTGAGGGATAGTCAGTTATATGCTAAATTCTCGAAGTGTGAGTTCTGGTTGAGTTCAGTTGCATTCCTGGGTCATGTTGTATCATCCGAAGGTATTCACGTGGATACGAAGAAGATTGAGGCAGTCAAGAACTGGCCTAGACCAGCATCAGCTACAGAGATTCAGAGTTTTCTGAGATCAGCATCCGATGGTCAGACGAGTGTGAGGCAAGCTTTTAGAAGCTCAAGACAGCTCTGACTACAGCACTGGTGTTGGTTTTGCCCACAGGTTCGGGGCCTTATATAGTTTATTGTGATGCTTCTCGTATTGGGCTTGGTGCAATGTTGATGCAGGATGGCAAGGTCATTGCCTATGCTTCGCGACAGTTTAAGATTCATGAGAAGAACTATCCAGTTCATGATTTAGAGTTGGCAGCCATAGTTCACGCATTGAAGATTTGGAGGCATTATCTATATGGCGTGGCATGTGAGGTGTTCACGGATCACAAGAGTCTTCAGTATTTGTTCAAGCAAAAGGAGTTGAATTTGTGGTAGAGGAGGTGGTTGGAGTTGTTGAAGGATTATGATATCACTATCTTATATCACCCAGGAAAGGCCAATGTGGTGGCCGATGCCTTGAGTAGGAAGTCAGCCAGTAAGGGCAGCCTTGCTTATATTCCGGTCGGTGAGAGGCTGCTTACTTTGAAAGTTCAGGCCTTGGCTAATCGGTTCGTAAGGTTGGATATTTCTGAGCCTAGTCGGGTATTAGCTTGCACGGTCGCTCGTTCTTCTTTATTGGAGCGTATCCGTGATCGACAGTATGATGATCCCCATTTGCAGGGTCGAGTTTTTGTGCCTAATGTGGATGGTCTTCGAGAGTTGATTTTAGAGGAGGCCCATAGCTCCTGGTACTCTATTCATCCGGGCGCCGCGAAGATGTATCAAGATTTGCGGCAGCATTATTGGTGGCGGAGGATGATGAAGGATATCGTTGCATATGTAGCTCGGGGTTTGAATTATCTGCAGGTTAAGTACGAACATCAAAAGCCTGGTGGTTTATTTCAGAGGATTGAGCTTCCCGAGTGGAAGTGGGAGCGGATCACTATGGATTTCGTTGTTGGACTCCCGCAGACTCGGAGGAAGTTCGACGCAGTATGGGTCATTGTTGATAGGCTGACCAAGTCAGCGCATTTCATTCTTGTGGCAGTCTCCTATTCATCCTAGAGGTTAGATGAGATCTATATTTGGGAGATTGTTCGTCTTCATGGTGCGCCTGTATCTATCATTTCGGACCGAGGTACGTAGTTTACCTCGCGTTTCTGGAGAGCAGTTCAGCGAGAGTTGGGCACCAAGATTGAGTTGAGTACAACATTTCATCCTCAGACGGACAGGCAGTCCGAGCGGACTATTCAGATTTTGGAGGATATGCTCCGAGCTTGTGTCATTGACTTTGGAGGCTCGTGGGATCAGTTTTTGCCTTTAGCAGAATTTGCCTACAACAACAGCAACCAGTCGAGTATCCAGATGGCTCCTTATGAGGCGTTATATGGTAGACGGTGTCGGTCTCCGGTTGGATGGTTTAAGCCGGAAGAGGCTCGGTTGTTGGGTACAGAGCTGGTTCAGGAGGCCTTGGACAAGGTCAGGATAATTCAGGATAGGCTTCGTACAACTCAGTCCAGGCAAAAGAGTTATGCTGACCGCAAGGTTCGAGATGTGGCTTTTATGGTTGGAGAGCGGGTATTGCTTCGAGTGTCGCTTATGAAGGGCGTGATGAGTTTTGGGAAGAAGGGCAAGCTTAGCCCTGGGTTTATTGGCCCGTTTGAGATTCTTGATCGAGTGGGAGAGGTGGCTTATAGACTTGCATTGCCGCCGAGCTTATCAGCTGTGCATCCAGTGTTTCGTGTGTCCATGCTCCGGAAATATCACGGCGACCCATCCCACGTGTTAGATTTTAGCACTGTCCAGTTGGACAAGGAATTGTCTTATGAGGAGGAGCTGATAGCTATTCTAGACCGGTTGGTTCGTCAGTTGAGGTCGAAGATTTTTCCTTCTGTTCATGTTCAGTGGAGAGGTCAGCCTCCTGAGGCATCGACCTGGGAGTCCGAGTCCGATATGCGGAGTCGTTATCCCCATCTTTTCCCTGACTCAGGTACTTCCTTCTTCTGTCTGTTCGAGGACGAACGGTTGTTTTAGAGGTGGAGGCCTTGAAAACCTCATTTAGAGTCACCTCGATTTGCGTGCGCAGTCTGGGCGCGTAGCCGGAAAGCTTAAATATGATAATCTGTGAAAAATGATAAGTTTTGATTATAAAATGAGCTAATTTGACTTCGGTCAATGTTTTGGGTAAACGAAACCGGACCCGTGATTTGACGGTCTCGGAGGGTCTATAGAAAAATATGGGACTTGGGCATATGCCCAGAATCAAATTCCGAGGTGCTAAGCCCGAGAAATGAATTTTCAAAGAAAATTGTTTTCTGAAATTGTTTAAAGAAATTTGAAATGAAATTTGAGTAGAACATGATGGTATCAAGCCCGTATTTTGGTTTCGGTGCCCGGTGCAGGTCTTATATATGATTTAAGACGTTTCTGTGAAATTTGGTGAAAAACGGAGTTTATTTGACGTGAATTGAACTTTCGGTTGAGGAGTTATGAACTTTGAGAGTTCTTGATGAAAATGTTGAGTTTTGAGGTTTAATTCATGATTTTACATGTTATTTTGATGATGTGATCGCACGAGTAGGCCCATACGATGTTTTTGAGTTAGTATGCACACTTGGTTTTGAGTTCCGAGGGCTCGGGTGAGTTTCTGGTAGGTTCGGGATGTTTTAGACTTAAAAACCAGAAGTTGCGGGTCTCTAAAGCCAGACTTCGTGGTCCGCAGTGGGATTTGTGCGGTCCGCGGTGAGCAAGGACAAGCCTTCGTGGCCGCGCTCGATTTCTTGCGGTCCGCGGTGGGGTCCTGTGCGGCCGCGGTCCATTTCGTGCGGTCCGCACAGGGCATTGGACTGCAGTACCTCAGGAAGACCTGTGCGGCCGCAGTCCATGTTGTGCGGTCCGCACAGGGGGTCTGAGAGGGGTATAAATAGACGGAATTTTCAGCCATTTTTCATTTTTCAAAACCCCAAAAACATAAGAGGCGATTTTTCAAACAACCTTTCTTCTCCAAATCAATTGTAAGTCATTTTTTAACTAGTTTTCTTCAATTATTAACATCCTTTAACATGATTTCAACTTCAAATCAATGATTTTCATGGGGGAAATTGGGTGTTTTGGTAGAACCTAGGTTTTTAAAAAATTGGGGATTTGGACCTAGATTTGAGGTCCGATTTCAAAACAAATTACATATTTGAGCTCGTGGGGGAATGGGTAATCGGGTTTTGGTTCGAACCTCGGGTTTTGACCACGTGGGCCTAGGGACGATTTTGACTTTTTGGGTAAAACTTTGGAAAACTCATTTTTCATGCATTCAAATTGATTCATTTAGAGTTTATGATGTAATTAAGTAACTTGTGGCTAGATACGAGCGAATTGGCGGAGGAATCGAGGGGTAAAGCTATAATTGAAGCTTGAGTTGTGTTCAAGGCATCGAGGTAAGTGTTTGGTCTAACCTTAGCTTGAGGGATTAGGAGTTGTGTCCTATTTGCTATTTGCTTCTTGTCGAGTACGACGTATAGGCATGGTGATGAGTATCTATACGTTGGTGTCAAATATGACCGTGAGTCTTATCTTGTGATTTTCATGATCTCGTTGTATTATTCATGCCTTGGTGAAGATTTCTATTTATTGTGTAACGTTGTGGAAGAATTTGCGACCTATGAACATCGAGGAGCGTTGGCTCCAGTTGTATAACGAATTGTGAAAGTATAAGTGATAATCGAAACTTTAGAGCATTGACTCGAGTTGTGAAGTGAATTGTGAAGGAAAAGTGAGAAAGAAAAGAGATCATTATGTTGCCCCCTTGCCGGGCTATTATTGAGTTGAGGTTCCCTTGCATTGTGTTCTTAATTGATATTACAGACGCTTAGGTTGATAATTCTTCGTGTTAGGTGTTCTAACAAGTTTGGCTATAGTTGGGTAGCTAGGTGTTGTAACAAGTTTAGTTATAGCTGAGGTAGTTAAATGTTGAAACTAGTTGAGTTATAGTTGAGATAGTTTTCGACCGAATTCGGTTGTAAATTATGAATTTATATCTATTTTTTAAATAAATTAACAATTTATAACTACTTATTTAATTAAATAATTTTTTTTAAATTTCCGACCGATTTCGGTCGGAAATTTGAAAATTTTAAAAAAATATTTAATAGTTTCCGACCGATTTGAAATTTCCGATTGGTCAGAAACTAATGTTTGACAGTCAGTCAACGCTTTGAAATTTCCGACCGATTTCCCTCGGTACACGTTTGCGACCATCGTTTTCCCGACCAATTAAAATTGGTCGGAATTCAGTCAAAAATTATCAATTCGGTCAGAAATAGCTGACGGAATTACACTATTTTTTAGTAGTGAATATACCAATAATATAGTAAATGGTGGATTTTCATAAAGATGGCTGTAACTCAATAGCATGAAGCAAGTAAGCAATTCTTTCATTAATAGGAGATTTTCAAATTCATTTTTCATCATTTATATATTTATCTCAAGTCAGGGAGAGCAAATATCAACATCTATAAAACCCAAGGCAAGCAATACAAGCATGCGCAAATCATGCCGAGGACGTACGACTTGATCCAACAATATTTAAACTGTGCACTGCCACAGGGTCGAATGACGCGAACCATAAATGCATCTATTACCCCACTCGCGAATCATACTTGCGACGCGGTCAAATATAAATAAACACAACAATCAATCAATCAAGGATTCATCAGAGAACGATTATCCAAAGAAAAGCCAATTCTCTTTTAACAATTCAAGAAAACGAAGTTAATTTTTTTTAGAAATTCATCTACTAATCCGATGTGATTTAAGCAATTCAAACTTTCAATAAAATTATAAATATTCCAAGTATAGTATGCTTTTGGGTCCTAGACTACCCGAACTTAAACATAATAGTAGCTACGCACAGACTCTCGTCACCTTGTGCGTACGTAGCCCCCACAAATAGAAGCACAAATCCAATTAATTCACCTATGGGGACAATTCCCTCTTACAAGGTTAGAAAAGAGACTCACCTCGCTCCGAAGCCTATATCCCAATTCACGAATGCGCTTAAGCCTCCAAATCGAAGCCAAACTATCCAAAACTATTCAAATGGGTAAGAACTAGTCAATACATGCTCAAAAGTCCATATTCTAATTATTAAACCAATTTCACAACTCTAAATGCAAGGTTCCTAAAATTCATCCCCGGGCTCACGTGCACGGATTTCGAAATTTTTTGAAGAAAGTTGTTAACCATAACCTAAGGATCATAAATATATAATTTCTACCAAATTCCATAACAAATTTCGTGGTTAAATCCCATTTTTGTCAGAACCCTAGGTTCTTACATAAACTCTTGATTTTTCCTAATTTTCACATGTTAATCGACCCATAATTTATGTATTTAACTTATGTTGTGTATAAATTACTTACCTCTTTGATGATGATGGAAACCCTCCTCAAATACTCTCAAAAATCGCCTAAGACCAAGTGGGAAATGGGCAAAGTCTTTGAATAAAAAGCCATTGCACCAGACGCAGAAGTTGCATTTGCGACCTCCGGATCACAATTGCGACCTCCGGCTAGCCATTGCAATGGTCACATTTGTGATAATGGCATCGCAAATGCGAAGCCCAGCTTCCCCCTTCCATGGTCGCATTTGCGTCAAAATCCTCGCAAATGCGAAGAGGATAGCATCGCAAAAGCGATGACCCCCTCGCAAATGTGATCTCCCCTCAGCAGCCCTAGGTTTGGAAATGCGAGCTCCCTCTCGCAAATGCGATGGTTGCATTTGCGATCAAAACACCGCAAATGCGGTCATACCAGTACCAGCAGTCCCATTTCTTAGCAAGTCACTCCGATGCCATCCCAAATCTCACCCGATCCCCCGGGGCTCCAAACCAAACACCCCCACAAGTCCAAAAATATAATGCGGACTTGCTCGAAGCCTCAAATCACATCAAACAACATCAAAACCATGAATTGCACTATAATTCAAGCTTAATGAACTTTAAAATTTCAAACTTCTACTTTCGTTGCTTAAACCTATCAAATTATGTCCGATTGACCTCAAGTTTTGTGCACAAGTCATATTTGACATTGCGGACCTGCTCCAACTTCCGAAATCAAAATCCGATCCTGATATCAAAAAGTCCACTTCTGGTCAAACTTCTCAAAAACCTTCAAATTTCTATCTTTAGCCAAATGACTCCAAAATGATCCACGAACCTACGAATTCACTTTTTGATTGCACTCCCAACACCAGAATCACCATATGGAGCTATTCCCATACTCGGAATCCCAAACGGACATCGATAACACTGAAATGCACTTCAACCCAAACTTATAAATTCTTCCAAAAATGCTAACTTCCACAATAGGTGCCGAAACATTTCCGGGTCTTACAAAACCCGACCCGGACATACGCCCAAGTCCGAATTCATCTTACGAACCTGCTGGAACCTTCCAATCTTGATTCCGAGGCCGTTTACTCAAGAATCCAATCTTAGTCACTTCTATCAACTTAAAGCTTCTGAAATGAGAATTCTCTTTCCAAATCGACTCTGAACTTCCCAAAGTCCAATTCCGACCGCGCGTACAAGTCATAATACCTGAAGTGAAGCTGCTCATGGCCTTAAACTGCTAAACGATGCGCTAGAGCTCAAACGACCGGTCGGGTCATTATATTTTCTCCCACTTAAACATACGTTCGTCCTCGAACGTGCTGAGAATTGCGCTGGAGTTGTCCGAAATCACTGTTTAACACCTCGAGCACCTACCCGTGCTACCACAACTCAGCTGAGCACATCAGCTCGATCAATTCTGAAGATATTCCCTTTTTATTCAAGAAAATAAGTTTAGAGCCTAATTCTAACATCTGGAATTCTCTGCCAGGCCTGCTTCCATTATATGAACACCGTATCAATCACTACACGAGGTACCAGAACATGACTGCATGCCTTTGTTGATTTCTCACCATGCACCACATCATTCACATGACCATAATAACATTCTCTGATCATAATAACCGACATTTCTCGAATCTAATGCTCATAATGCACCTCATGATATATATAAGTCTTGTTCCAACTCTCGCAATACTGCCACGACGAAAGAGATGTGTAGCTATTTATAACCAGCTGTTGAGTCAACAAATCATTGAGTCTCTACTTCAAACAAGAACCATTACCCCATTCTGAACCAATTAATGATCTTTGCTCTTCAATATACTTCATATAATCCGACTGCACTGATCCTAGATCCAATAATCTCGTCTCACCCAGTATGAACTGCTCAGGCAATACGCTACCCCAGACATGACCAAAAGGTCCCACATGATGCCACAATGTGCCAATAGTCTACAGTTTTAAACGTGATACATAAGGAAAACGAATTCTGGAAGGGACTACTCATCTCATGCAACTAATATGAGCTTTTCTAAAAAAATGGGAAACAAAACATATCAAACAGATATAGGGAACTGTACTCAACATCACACTGTTACAGTGTGCAACCCGATCCAAACAACATGCCCATGGCGGTGTGCCACCCGATACACACATAAAATTCGTATAAGGAGACACATACCGAGCTAAACTGCTCATTACAAAAAAATACCGAGTATCAGTCACAAGCACGCTAAGTGTATAATATCATCCCTGGGAAGACATATAGTGCCATAAGCTAACAAACTCAAGCACAACTGAGGTGCGATATATGTTCTGAAACTAAAGAGCCATCTTGCTCACACAACACCATCGCTATGCGGAACCTCAACACAATAAGAAATTTATCAATCCTTTCACAAATAACATAGCACAAGATAGTATTACATGAAATAGCTGACCGTGAAATAACATCCAACATCCGAACACTCTTCCATTAGGAGCGCTATGCTAAAATGAACATATCCGGCCTGATATAGAGCCCATATTCATACTTAAACCCATTCACAGACCTCAAGCCAATTCTAATCATACCGAACTAGGTCTATAATCTTTCCTGGGTCCATAATAACCCCCTTTTCTCATAACACACAAGAACAACCATCATAACCGGAGCAGTCCTCCATAGTCCACAACTCAATAAACCGAGTGCCCTCCAAGCATAAATTCTCAAATTAATGATATCACCATTATCTTCATATTTGGTTTAATTCTTCAATCGATCAAGTGACTACATGCCACACTTATACAACCTTACCGTATGGCACGCTTGATAACTAGGGATTTTGACGCATTTTATAATCCTTCTTGCTCATGCTTTGATTAGAAACTCATACAAAATAGTCCCAAAAGGCTGAAAAGTTGTGCTTGATTTCAGGTTTGATCAACAAAGTGACAAGATGTCAAAGATCATCTCAAAAGGAGTGAAACTTACACAAGTACCAAAGACAAGACAAGCTCAGGCAAAATAGGTCCAGTATGGCCGTACACCACTTTGTGTAGTCTGCACTATGAGGTTTAGAGAGCAGGTATTCAGGCTAAAAGGCAATGTTGCCGCACTAGATTTAGTGTGGTCCGCGCTGGAGCCCATGTGGCCGCACTACCATTCTGTGTGGTCCGTAGAGCCAAGATTCAGAGAAGTTGCAGTTTGGAGCTTTCAAGCCAATGCGGTTCGTAGTCCATTTTGTGTGGACCGCACTAGAAGTCACCGCGGCCGTAGTCCATTCTGTGCGGTCCGTGGAGCCTGAGTTCAGAGAGCTAGATTTTGGATCCCAGAGTCCTAGTGCGACCACATTCCATTATGTGCGGTCTGCACTAACCCCGCAGGGGCATTTTTGTCCATATTTTTCAGCTTAGTATAAATAGATCCCTTTTCCATTTTAGGTCATCAGATATTGTAATAGCATAGCTGCGCTCATGGGTCAATTGTTCTTAGTCATTTTGGGCAACTTTAACTATATTTCATCATTGAATCTTTATATTAATTAATATGTGTTTATCTTCATCTATTTCTTATTTTTCTTCTTTGAATATGAGTAGCTAGACCCCATAGCTAGGGTTGTCACTCAACCCTAGTGTGGGTAATTGACGGGTCTTGTATTTTAGGGCTAAAATGATTATAGGTGTTTGATATTTGGGTCAATTTTATGGTTAATTGCTGAATTAGTAGTTGCAAACACTAGTTTGTGTTTAGTTGACTAGGGCTCTTCTTGAGAAAGAGAGCCTAAGTCTCCGAAATTGATCCAACAAGGAATTGAGGCATACCCAAGAGATTGATAGCCCCAATTAAAGGGTTAAACCTCGAGAGAGTAATACCCGACTTGAACCCTAAGTTGCTTGTGCAAATTTGCATACCCAGTTGGTATTGAGGAAGTCAATTGGGCAAAAATCACTTGAACCACTGAGAGGTGTAGAGTGGGTAAAGTAGTACAATGGTTATATCATACTCCCCAATCATGTCAATTGTGCCTTAGACTCAAGTACCCGTCAATTGACCACCTAGGCGGATGTCACTACCCTAATGCTTTTTAAACTATTTGAACAACCCGTAACATTTAACTCTTAGCTTAATTTACAATTTGTAGTTTGTTAAAAGTAGAATTATAAGGAAAACCCCAAAAATGATGAGAAGTGTAATTTGGAACTCTTCGCAATCCTAAGCTAAATAAATACACCACTCCAATTCTAGCTCTATGTGGAAATCGATCCCGACCCAAAATCGGGTAAAAGCTGCTTTGACCCTCTCTCGCTACATAATTAGTAGTGCGGACAAGGCCGTGATCACTTTTTGGCACCATTGCCGGGGAGCTAATGGTTTTGGCTATCTATTTAGTTAGTTTTGTGTATTGTTATTCTTTCCTTCTTTGTTACTTACTTGTTTGTGTCACTACTCAGGTACCATAATGGCAACGAACAACGCTAATGACCCTCTTGAAAACGTGATTGCGGGGGAGGAGGTAGATGATGTCGGCGAAGATGAGGTGCCTTTTGTACCTCAAGGACAACATAGAGGCCGAAATGCCAATGCTAATCCAAATGGTTATATTCTAGACCCTCCTCCGCCACCTCCAAGATTGGCTCCCAGAGTACTTCCGAACCAGGGCTATGCGAGTGCTATTGTCCCACCCTGAATCTGGCCGGGCAATTTTTAAATAACCAACGTGATGTTGACCTTACTTGAGCAGCGTGGGTATTTCACGGGCGATGCGAATCAAAATGCCTACAAACATCTCAAAGGGTTCGTGGATATATGTTGGGGGAGCAAGCAGACGAATATGTTCGAGGATGCTCTTAGGTTGCGGCTTTTCCCATTCTCATTTCGGGGGAAGGCATTGGATTGGCTAGAGAGACTCCCCAACCATTCCATCACAACTTGGGATGAGTTGACAGATAAGTTCATTGCTAAATATTTCTCGCCGGGGCATATGGCGACATTGCGTGATGAGATATTGGCTTTCAAGCAAGAGCCCACGAAACCTTTGCATGAGATTTGGGAGCGGTATAGAACGATGGTGAAGGAATGCCCCAATAATGATATGACCGAGGCTATGATCCAACTAACTTTCTACCAGGGCATCAATACAACAAATCAATGCATAGTGAACCAACTTGCCGAGAGCAATTTTATGAAGCTCTCGTATGATGAGGCATGTGATGTACTTGATGAGATGGCTGACACTTATTCTGCATGGCAAAGTAGAGCCAATGTGCCTAAAGGTGACCCTACGGTTATTCATTTGCACAAGGAATTACATGACCATGGGTAATCTATAGTGGAGTTGACAACTACTATGAATCAATTGGCTAAGGCACAATTGCAACAAGTTCAAAATCCTCGCCAAGTGAATGCCATGGAGGGTGTTAATATGCTTGTCAACAAGAGAAGGCAAAGAAGGCAACAAAACCAAGGGAATTCTGAGCAATTTGATGATGACTATGATGGATTTCAAAATGATGGTTATGATGACCAAAGTGAAGAGGTTTAATATGTAAACAACTATCATGGCCAACGGGGTAACTCTTTCAACCAACAACAGTGGAGACCTCAAGGCAATTGGGGCAATCAACAACAAAACAATGGCAATTGGGGCAATCAACAACAAAACAGTGGTAATTGGGGGAACAACAACCAAAACAACAACTGGGGCAATCAGAACAACAATCAAGGCAACCAAGGGAACTGGAATGGTAATAACAACAATTGGGGTGGCAACAATAATCAAGGAGGATGGAACAATAGAAACTCGGGGGCAAGGCTTTCAAAGGCCCCCAATGTACCAACAACCGAACAATCCACCCCCATTTCTATCTCAAGGTCCTAGTTCTTCGGGTAGTGATATGGGTAGAATTGAAATGATGTTCGAGCAGATGATGAAGAAGAATGCGAATTCTGATGCACAGTTAGCTTCTCACAATACCTCTATCCGAAACTTGGAGGTGCAATTAGGCCAAATCTCTTTAGTCATTGAATACTCGCCCGAAGGGTGCTCTACCAAGTGATACGGTAGTGAACCCGAAGGGTGGGAACAATCATGTTATGGCGGTTACAACAAGAAGTGGGAGAGGTGGTGATGTGAATGCCTCTAAGCAAAATCAAGTCGTGGATGATGTTGTTGAGTTGCAAGATGATGAAGTCCCTTTGGTAGTTGAAGATGTGGTTAAGGAAAATATGAACAATGAAATGAGGATTGATATTCAAGAAGTCGAGGTGGAAACTCAAAATGATGTGAACCCGTCTAGGGAACACATAATTGACATGCCAGAGCCAATTGTGCCAAAAGCCAAGGCTCCTTTTCCAAGGCCACCTCTACCTTATCCTCAAAGGCTCGTGAAGCAAAAGAATGATAACCAATTCAAAAAATTCATTGACCTGATGAAGAGCTTATCTATTAATGTGCCTTTGGTGGAGACACTTGAACAAATGTCGGGCTATGCAAAATTCATGAAGGACTTGGTCACAAAGAAGCGTTCTATGGATTGTGAAACTATAAAGATGACTCACCAAGTTAGTGCTATAGTGCATTCAATGGCCCCGAATCTTGAAGATCCCAGTGCTTTCACCATTCCTTACACCATTAGGAGTACGGATTTTTCCAAGGCTCTATGTGATTTGGAGCTAGTATCAATTTAATTCCCTACTCAATTTTCAAAACTTTGGGTATTGGGCAACCTAGGCCGACTTCCATGAGGTTACAAATGGCGGATAGATCGATAAAGAGACCCTTGGGTATTATTGATGATGTACTTGTCCGGGTGGACAAATTTATGAGGTTCCTATCATATTAGGTATACCTTTACTAGCTACGGGGAAGGCATTGGTAGATGTGGAAGCAGGGGAACTCACCTTCCGGGTGGAAGATGAAAAAGTGGTCTTTCATGTGTGCAAGTCTATGAAGTAGTCCAACAGTACCGAGGTGTGCTCTTTTGTTGACCTCGTCACAACACTGATAATTGATGACACCAGTGCCATGATCAATATGGAGGACCAGTGCCATGATCAATGTGGTGAAGTTTTCAGAGTTAATGGGCACCGGGTCAAGCATTATCTTGGGAAAATTGATGACAACCACGTGGTGGCACTTCTTCATTTCAAATGATGTGATGGTAACATGCGTCGTGCCGCGACGTTAAATCATGCACTTATTGGGAGGCAACCCATGTGTTTTTCTTGTTGTTTTAATTTTGATTTTCATTATAGTGTAGGATTGATTTTTGGGCTGACTTATTGTGAGATGTTATAGGGTTGTGTTGATGTAGTGCAAGACATAGTGGAAAAAGTGTCAGGTCTCTGAAGTTGCCAATGCATCCGCACTACATTTTGTGCGGACCGCACTAGTGAAGGGTAAAATGATAACCTCTCTGAAGTTGCCACTGCCGCCGCACTACATTTTGTGCGGTCCGCAGTGGACCACTACGGCCACAGTCCATTTTGTGCGGACCAAAATGGGTGGCCTGTGTGAACTTAAAGCAAGCAGTGTAGTGCAGACTGCGGTCCATTTTGTGTGGTCCGCACTGGTTGGTGAGACTGGGCCCCATGTCCTTTTCTATAAATAGGGCCTGGGGCCCTTCTTTTACCCTTTTCGCAATATTGAACATCAAACCTCTATTAAAGAACTGTTCATCGTCCCCTTGCCCGTAATTAACTGTTTGGAACTAAGTAGCTGAATTTCATCTCACATCTGGTGCCTTCCTTTTAATTATTTTATTTACTTTTGTTAATTTCCTTTAATTTTTGTGCTTTTCTTACTTCCCTCTCTATGCTTCTCATAGATTCTGCAATTATTTAGGTTAGAGTAGTTAATCTTTTGATTAAAGTAGAATTAGTTATTTGAATACTCTGGGTAAACACGTAGGAGCATGACTTAGGTGTTAGATTAGACTTAATTTCAAAGTTTTTAGAACCCTAAGTGAGTGCTGCTTCTAGGCACTCAGTGCGGACCATAGTTGATTTTGTGCGGTCCGCAATGCCCTTGTGCGGTCTGCACTACCATTTTGTGCGGACCGCACTGATAACTTCTGGGAAGCTGAACTTTGGGCAGTGCGTTCGCACTATATTTTGTGCGGACCGCACTGGTCCCTGTGCGGCCGCACTACCATTTTGTGCGGTCCGCACTGCCTAGATACAGAGGATGGGTAGTCTGATCCTTATCCCTATGCGGACCGCATGGCTATTTTATGCGGTCCGCACTGACCCCTGTGCGATCGCACTACATTTTGTGCGGCCGACACTGGGCTATTTTCTGCAACATGTCTGCAATATTTTGATTCTGTTCTGCAACAATGTTTTTAACTGAGGCTACTAGTACTAACAAATTCACTTGATTGTGTTTGCAGACAATGGTTAACCAATGAGGCAAAGGATCCAAACAACCTGGGAGAGGTGAATCTTCCCGGGGAGGGAAACAGAAAATGGTTAAACTCACTCCCCAAGCTAGGCAAAACATCAAAAACATGAGAAAGACCATAAAAGCTGCTGATAGAGGCATTGACATGTCGGGGAGTGAGTACGATCCCTCCCAGGAGATCTCTTCGGATTCAATCCCAGAATACATCCCTTATCCGGAGAGGCACAGGCTGAGAGACACTCCTCCCACTTCCCCCGCTGCCCAAGCATCAGTGAACATTTTTTCTGAGTCATCTGAAGGCTCAGTAGTAGGTAGTAGGGAATACTCCACATCTCCTACAGCTTCATTATCCGGAGAGGATGCAGTAGGAGGTGAGGAGGAAGTAGAGGGAGATGAGGAAGTAGCAGAAGGAGGTGAGCCTCAGGTGGGAGGTGTTGCTAGAACTAGAAAACCTGAGGCTTGGGAGGACATATTTGTGAGTAAGGTGTAAATTTTGGGAGTGGTGGCCGGTGAGAAAGTTGATTCCGGGGAGGAGCTTCATAGATAGAGACTTGCTACCTCATAACCCCAACGCGAGGAGGAAGTTTAGGACGAGAGTTGGATGGGAGCATTTTATGGATGACTGTGTGGACGCCAACGAACACTTGGTAAAAGAATTCTACTGCAATATAACCCACATCAAAAAGGGCTCCAAAGTGATCAAGGTTCGAAACTTAAAGGTGTTGTTTGATGGGAAATCAATAAATGAGTACCTGGGCTTTAATGAGGAGGACGAGACCTTGTACATGGCGAAGATGGAAATGGTGAGGAGGTTCATCCCTATTTAGCACAGTACCTGGCAATCCCAGGTACCACCCCGTACTGGTTGACTGGTGGAGTCCGAATTCAGAGACAGAGTTTGAATTTTGAGGCACGAGGGTGGGAGACTTTTGTTTGCAGCCGGTTAGACCCTACCACTCATGACAACACCCTACCTCTCCATCGAGTTATGTTAGTGGCTTCTATCATGGCAGGGTACCCCATCAATATGGGGAATGTGATGTCTAGAATCATTACTATCGTGGGTGCGGAGCATGACCGGAACTATCCTTTCCCCAGTTTTCTCATAATGTACTTCCGGGACTTGAAGGTGTAAAAGAGGCCCTTCGGCATTAGAGTCAAGGCGAAGGCCCCTTTCTCCTGGTATAGCATGCAGGGGGATGACAACCCCAAGAGCAAGAATTTCAAAGGTACAACTACTGCTCCAGCTGGCCAGTCTGAAGAGCCAGTTGTGGTAGTGGCTCCTGCTAAGCCTACCTCCATTCCCACGGATATCCCTCTCGGTCCTTCCACATCTACAGCCACTCCTGCTGGTCCATCCGCCTCAGCAGGCCCGAAGATTCCATCTTCCCAGGCCCATCCTATTACTACTCACCGACTGAGCCAGGCACTTCTTAGCATAAATAATTGGATGCATATTGCCTCATCCAAGTTGTCCACACTCACCACTGTGGTAGAGGCTCAGTCGGCACCTCCGCCAACACAGGTTCCACAGTCGATAGAGGATGCTCTCAAGGAGATACTTGACAACCAAAAGAAGATCCTCGACACTCAGACAGTGCTCTCAAAGGCAGTTGATTCACATAGCAAGGCTCTCAAGAAGCTTGCTTGGGAGCACAAGAAGCTGCAGAAGACATGGGCCTTCAAAGAGTCCGTGAAGAAGCTAAGAGTAGATGTAGACAGACTGAAGGTGGATCACCTGCCTTTAGATTTACTGCTCCAGGACCCAGCACCAGCAGTTCATCCAGAGTCGGAGCAGCCACAGAGGCCTCCCAAGAGGAAGAGGATGATCCCTCGAGCTGATGATGCAGTCATCCAGCTGGCTGACCCACAAGAGACCTCTTTCAGTCAGCCACAGGGTGCACTACCTATAGAGCCTGTCCAGGTCCAGGCCCAGGTCCTAGTAGCAGAGCAGCAGGCCACAGGGGACCGGTCTGAGGTCCTCGAGCACAGAGAGGAACCAGGGACCACACATGAGCCTATGCAGATAGACGAGCCACAGGGAGTCTTCTATATCCTTTTTCCTCTTACCTTTTTGGTGCTTTATTTAGACTAGTTGGCATTGGGGACAATGCCAGCTTTCATTTGGGGGGTAGGCCCTACATTTTGGATGATTGTATATATTTAACATTTTTTATGCTTTCTTGATTTTTCATCTTTGGTCTGTATATAATTCTGATATTTTGTTACATTTATCGCATTTTTATTTCACTTTGGGTCTGTATATAAAGATTATATCACATTGTATATATTCATCCCATCCATTGTAGATTCAAATCCCCTCTTGTATATATTCATTCTATTTTCCGCAAAATTTTTCGTTTTTAGCTTCTTATTTGTGATTCGTAGCTTTTTGTTTTCGAAGTTTGCAATAAGCCTTTGGTTTTCTTAATGTCACGGTTCTTTCCAAAGGTGGAGTGTATGTGAACCTGATGGCTCTTCCCAATGATGGATGGAGTGACAACCTTCTTAAGGGTTTGAGTCCGTTTTTCTTTTTTGTTTTTAATAGTTAGTAGTTAAGGGTGCCTCAAGCAAAGCTTCACTTAGGCCTAGCACATTTGCCTTTGATCTCATGGTCAAAAACAAATTGTTGTGTTTAGGATGGTGAAAGTCGTGACCTTGAGACTCTTGTGTTGACCGATAATCATCAAGTAATTTTTTGGGACCATTGTGTGCTCAAATCGTATCTAAGGTCATTGTGGGCCCCTGACTCTATGTCTTTAGCAATCCATTAGCTTGTGTGGCGAGTAATTGTAATTGCAAGTCCAGGTCCCGAGCCATTGGTCTAGAACTTGCCCTGAATGTTTGTTGAGGCGAAATCATAAGTGAATTTTGACTTGATACATGATTATAGGCACTCCTTTATCCAAATGATAGTTTGAACAATTCCATAGCGTACCAATGATAAGATCCCTAGTTAACCCTTTTGTGCCTTAGACCTTTTTCTTTCAAGAACCATGATACAAGCCTATACCCGTTCTAAAAGATACCCTCTCTTCGCACCCAATCTTTCCTTTAGCACATGGCAAAAGTATAAGTTTGGGGGGAGAGACGAGGATTGCAACAAAGTGGTAAAAAGGCACAAAAATAAAAAAAGGAAAGCCAATGAAAAAGAAAGAAAAGCAAAAAGACAAAAAGAAAAGAATGAAAGGTGTGGAAAGTTGAAAAAGGAGAAAAGGTTTGAAACGCCTAAGAAAGAGTGACAGTGTGTCTCTCTAACCCCTTAGAAAGAAGTGAAATGACTCAAAGAGTCAAGTGAATATATGCCAAATGAATCAAAAGAAGTGCTTAAGGGAAGAGGAACCTACTTAGACCAAAACATTTCCTACCCTGAACCAAAAGCCTTCACAATGTCTCCACAAAAGTCCTATATGATCTTTAGTTGAATGAAGCTTACATTAGTGGATACTCACATAAGGGGCAAGCATATGGTACTTTGAGCCGGACTTGTGACTTTTTCTTGAGAGAGATGAGTGAATTTCCATTAACCTCATTTTGCGTGCCACTATTCTAAAGGTGAGGTTTGCTTAGAGAGAGTTGAGGATGTGTGAGTTTGGGTTCCAAAATGACCAAAGTAATTGAAAGAGTTCCTTGATATGTTGAGTCAACTCTTGATGCTCTTGTGTCGCACTTAATCCATGGTGTTTCAAAGGGTAAACGTTGTTAATGATTCATTTGTATTTAGGACAATTGTTAGTCCCAATTGATGCTAGTTGAGGTTGCTTTAGGACAACTGAAAATTTCTTGGATTTTCCCTTAAGGGGTGGGTCTTATTTTGTTTGCTTGAGGACAAGCAAAAGCTTAAGTTTGAGGGAGTTGATAACTAGGGATTTTGACGCATTTTATGCTCCTTCTTGCTCATGCTTTGATTAGAAACTCATACAAAATAGTCCCAAAAGGCTCATAAGTTATGCTTCATTGCAGGTTTGATCAACAAAGTGACAAGTTGTCAAAGATTAGCTCAAAAGGAGTGAAACTTGAACAAGTACCAAAGACAAGACAAGCTCAGGCAAAATAGATCTAGTGCGGCCGCACACCACTTTGTGCGGTCCGCACTAGGAGGTTCAGAGAGCAGGTATTCAGGCTAAAAGGCAATGCGGCCACACTAGATTTAGTGCGGTCCGCATTGGAGTCCATGCGGTTTCACTACCATTCTGTGAAGTCCGCAGAGCCAAGATTTAGAGAAGTTGCAGTTTGGAGCTTTCAAGCCAATGCGATCCGCAGTCCATTTTGTGCAGACCGCACTAGAAGTCATCGCGGCCGCAGTCCATTCAGTGCGTTCCACGCAGCTTGAGTTCAGAGAGCTGGATTTTGGAGCCAAGAGTCCTAGTCCAGCCGCAGTCCATTCTGTGGGGTCCGCACTAACCCCGCAGGGGCATTTTTGTCCAGATTTTTTAGCTTAGTATAAATAGATCCTTTTTCCATTTTTAGGTCATCGGATATTGTAATAGCATAGCTGCGCTCATGGGTCGACTTTTCTTAGTCATTTTGGGCAACTTTAACTATATTTCATCATTGAATCTTTGTATTTAGCTTAGCAATTAATTAATATGTGTTTATCTTCATCTATTTCTTGTTTTTCTTCTTTGAATATGAGTAGCTAGACCCCATAGCTAGAGTTGTGGCTCAACTCTAGTGTGGGTAATTGATGGGTCTTGTATTTTAGGGCTAAATTGATTATGAGTGTTTGATATTTGAGTCAATTTCATGGTTAATTGCTGAATTAGTGGTTGCAAACACTAGTTTATGTTTAGTTGACTAGGGCTCTTCTTGAGAAAGAGAGCCTAAGTCTCCGAAATTGATCCAACAAGGAATTGGGGCGTACTCAGGAGATTGATAGCCCCAATTAAAGGGTTAAACCTCAAGAGAGTAATACCCGACTTGAACCCTAAGTTGTTTGTGCAAATTTGCATACCCAGTTGGTCTTGAGGAAGTCAATTGGGCAAAAATCACTTGAACCACCGAGAGGTGTAGAGTGGGTAAAGTAGTGCAACGGTTATATCATACTCCCCAATCATGTCAATTGTTCCTTAGACTCAAGTACCCGTCAATTGACCACCTAGGCGGATGTCACTACCCTAGTGCCCTTTAAACTATTTGAACGTAGCATTTAACTCTTAGCTTAATTTATAATTTGTAGTTTGTTAGAAGTAGAATTATAAAGAAAACCCCAAAAATGATGAGAAGTGTAATTTGGAACTCTACGCAATCCTAAGCTAAATAGATACACCACTCCAATTCTTGATCTTTGTGGAAATCGATCCCGACCCAAAATGGGTAAAAGCTGCTCCGACCCTCTCTCGCTACATAATTAGTAGTGCGGAGTAGGCCATGATCAACGCTCTTACGACCTTCTATAATATATAACAAGTCTGTACGTCCATACTACCGACCGCACTAATGCTGAAAAACGATTAAGAATCCTTAACCAGGATGCAAAGCCTTTTTCACAAAATACTGATCTCATGTGATATTGAAGAAAATGCCAACTTACTTTAAATTTCCAAACTCCTATCCTGCTCATCCGAGATTGCAACATCCTTGTCAACACCGAACCACAACCTTGATCCTCACTTTCAAATACATACCACTCACTGCACCCAACATGCCAATATGCAATAGCACAAGATCTTCATCATAACTCCTGAACCACAAATATGGTAAACACTTACTCACATGGAAACTTTTTACTTAACTCATTCCAAGAGGACCATAGTAACACACGAGTAACTTATCATAATCATAGAATATTCAAATCCTCAAGTAGTGGTCTAAACCACCATAACCCTTCCGGGATCCGCCTACACATACATGCCATAATACTTGAATACTTCCGAATATAATCAATTACGGCGGCCGTCGATCCTCGCGCGCACTGCCACCATTATGCCAATTCAACCATGGCTGACCAATCTAACTTCTTCTAATTCATCCTTAACATGCCTTAGAGATACTATTAGCTCCATTCCTTACATCATCAACATAAATCTGCACTCATCTTGAGTGACCCCATTCCATGAGACCACATTCTCTCCAAACCCATGAACCGCTTCATACCCTTCTTGCACGCACATTCGCATCTTCAACTGATGCACCCCTTATGATAATCCTTCTATGAATCCGAAGTCTTTTCCCCTTTTCCTCCCGATGCTACACTGCAAGTCGAAACATCATAGATCATTCTGAGCCTCTCATCATAATCTACTACAAAGGCTCGATTCTTAACCATACTGCGGGCTTGAATCCTTAGGCACCGCATTTTTAAATCCTTTGAATTCACTAGGACCATTGTTGGGAGCCACCTCCTCAAACTTGGTCCCGAATATAATCGACTCCATGAATCTTCTAGCACATGAACACCTTTTCGACGAAGCACACGACCGAATCACTTTCCCTGAAACCCGCGTCTACATAAGACATAGACCCGCACCCTTCCCCAAGTCTGAACATGAGTAAATAAGGCTAACTGTAACACACTTTTAACAATTCCTTTGCTCAAATTACCTCTTATGTTCCTTTCCCTTAGCTGAAATAACCTATCCATATGCTAATGACCCGAAATCTCACAAATAGACGACCATGCAATCAACCGTAGGCGGTGGGACTCTCCCACTTAGCTTGAAGCTACTATTACACAACTCCGAAACCCTTCAAGAATCTTTATATCTTATTGACATGACTTTGCACAATCAAATAGCCAGACTCGTTGAAATCCTTCTGTTAGCACTTCATGAACACTCTGAATCTCCAACAATATTCACATATTTGACATCTTACCGGATGGCCAATAAAATCTTTTGCGGAAACTTTGCCTACCACGCGACCGCTAACCTGCTCACAGGAGATAACCCACATGTGAAAATTACCTATCGACATCAATAACCCATCCTGAGCCCGTGCTCATTCACTTGCTGCACAAGTCCATTCACTCCTCGTGGACATCAATTAAATGTGCGACAATATCCTTCCATCCCAAGTCATGTTGTATCCTTCTTCATATCAAGCAACTCCCTTATGTAATATCCCACCTCCCGTCGCATAATAGCAAATACTTCAAATTAAATTCGTAGACCCAACCACTGTCCACTAACATTCTCAAATCATTCCGAACTTTCCTCAAGGGTGCGTAGTCATCCTGCCACAAAACCCACATGCAACTCCGCCACTCTTCCACTTTGGTGAGACTCACTGTGAGCACGTGATTTTTGCCCTATATGAGTTACTCCTACAGAATCCCAAAGAAATAGATTTTTCTTTTTTAACTATTTGCCATTTTAGGAATTTTTGTAGAATTTTCTTAATTATTTGCATTTTTTGTGCATATTTAATTTTATTTAAATCATGAAAATACAAATATTCTCTGCATTTGCATCTAGGATTTATTTTTACATTTTTTAGTTAATTAGTAAATTATTTGTTTTATAAAAATGAAAAATCACAAAAAATGACTCACTTTACATTTTAACTTTTTAATTTTAAATTTTATAGTTCTTCTTTTAATTTAGGAGTTAATTAATTTTTATAAATACTATGACGAGTAATTAGCTTAATTTGGTAAGTTAATTTAGTTTAAGAGTTAATTTAGGTTTTAATTTTAATTTGAAAAAAAAAAGAAAACTTGAAAATTGAAAAGAAAAAGGAAAGAAAATGAAGAAGGCTGTTGAGTTTTGGGCCAAATTGGCACAGCCCAGGTAAATTCCCCCCAACCCGTTCAAAATCCGGCCCAAACTCCACCCCATACCCGGTCCAAATCCCAGCCTAACCAAACGACCCCGTTTTTGACCCCTCTCATCTGAGCCGTTGATTTCATTTAATCTAACAGACTGAAACTCCTCACCCTACCCTAATATATATATATGTATGTATATATATATGTCCGAACAACCCCTTACTCCCTAGTTCCAAACGGTTCCATTCTTACCTTCTCAGATTTCGAACCAAACCCTAGCGCCGCCCTAACACCCCTCACCCTCTCCGGTGGCGGCGCCACTCCAAACTGCCTCCAAAATTACACCCCATAACCCCTGACCTCTCCTCTTCCCAAAACCCGGAACAATTTCCCTCGAATCCCTCTACATCTGCTCGAATTTTGAATCTAAGGTCAAACCCTAATTTACTTCCTTTTCAGAATTTAAAGTGTTTTTTAGGGTTTGCTTTGAGTTGAAGTTTATGTTGATCAATTGATTAGTATTGAGTTTAGCTCATTTCAAGCCCCATCGAAAACCTAAATATGACCGAGATGCCTTGCATTGTTGGTTCATGCATGAACGGTAGATTTCACCATTGTTTCTTCATTTCTCTGGTGAGTCGATTGTTTTCTCATTTTGATTAATCCATTAATTTAAGTGTGTTCATCTGAGAGTCCTTCTTGTTCTAATCTTCTAATTAGGCTAATTAGGTTTTGGTTCGATTTGTTAATCTGGTTTAATTCTAGTTTATTTAGTTTAGTCTAATAAGTTGTTTGTTCAATCATGTTTTGATATTGAAATCATGTAATGTTGGATTTGCTTCCTTTTCTTCTTTTCATAAACCACTGAAGTTGATTTTGATTTGGGTCATTTCATTTGAATGGGTTTGGTGGTCATCTCTGGCCCGGTTTCAAGGGAAGCCCGGTCACTTTGGGTTGGTTTTGGGTACTGGTTAATTGGACCCATGAGCTGTTATTGCCTGAAGGTAAATAACAACATTTTAAAGGGTACTTAGGGTATTTTTATTGGAGGATTCTTTCACAACTGCCTGGGAAACTTCCAGGAAGTTGGGGAAAAGGGCTGGTTTGGCAAACAAGTTTAAAACTTGGAGTCTGAAATAAAAGAGTGAAAAATAAAAGAAGGGATAATTCGTAAAACCTGTAATCCATTCTGCTTCCCTAGAGGTCTTCTATAAGAGGCTTATTTTCTTTTCAAGGGAGAATAGAGAGAATACAAGATAAAAACTTAGAAATGGCTAAAAAATTATTCTGAAAATATAGAAGTTTCTGCACCATTCTGAGGTCAAATTGCTGGAATTGGGTTTTCAATCTGACTTTTAGCAGTAATCAAAGAGTTTTCACAGCTTTTTCTTGATTTATTTGGTATTCAAAATGGTTTGAAGCAGCTGGTTTTGCAGAGTTGTTGAGCCGATTCTGCTGCTGCTGCTAATTCCTCATTCTCCTTGTTTTTCTTTAACTTCCAGGTATCTTTTGGACGATGGATAACACATGAAGTGTAACATGGAATTTGAATGTGGAAATATGATGAACACAACCTGTTTCTTTTTGAATTTACTTTCTGTATTCTTCACTTTCATTCACAGCCTGTAATATCTTAATTTTAGATGCATTGTTGTTAGTCTTTTCATGTTATGGATGTGGTGCCATATTGTTAAGTTGAAATTTTAGTTCCTCTGTGTCTTTTATTAGTTGTTAGTTTGGTTTAAACTTGTCACGGATAGGGAAAATGTTCTAGGCTATTACACTAAGGGTCGAGCAATATGCTGAATTTTTCTTGGTTTGCGTTTAAGCATGTTTAAAGTTGGTTTGATGTTTAAATTCAGGTTTGTTTACATGACAATCTCATGAGGTTTGTTTGCTATTGTATGTGTCAAAGAAGGGTTTAATTAAGGTTTAAAATCTCACACAATTGTCTATAAGTTAGCTGGAGATTAAATTAAATGTGATTGTTGTATAACTATGTATTGATGGAAGCCAATCAGGCTCATGTTGATATCCTTGAGTTTCAAAGATTGTTTATATGTTGTATCAACTCAATCTCGAGTCCTGCATTCCCCAGCCTCTATTTTTTGAAGAGATTTGGTTTGTTCTTTGGGCTTAAACTTGGGGCCACTCGTAAATGGGGATTTGTATGCTCTATGGTGCTTGGGCATGATTTTCGAGCCCAACATCTCATTTAACTGCTACTGCCCGATTTTTCCTACAACAGGCCTAGCCCAAACGCATGAAAGCGTAGCGTAACTTCAGTAGTTATGTAAAAATGGCTTTAAATCTTAAGTTAAAGTATTTCTTTTTGGTTAAATTGAGGTGTGACATTTTCACCATATCACCCATAGGCCTCATATAAATTTTTAATTTAGTGTTAAATAAGCTTGAAAAATGGTAGATTGCTTTAAGCACATAATGATTAGTTCTAGATTACCTCCAAAAAACACCTATTCCCTTTTAGACTTGAGGTGTGCCATAAGCAAAATTAGATAACCCATGGCCCTCAGACAATTAATACTAACTCTTCTTAAAATCGGGGTGTGCCATCAATTAAACTTTCCATGGCCCTCACAAACTTAGTTATTAATTTAAACTTTCGTAGTTTGCTTTAGGCGCGTTCTATAAATTGGTTTTCTTTTATTTATTAATCCGGGTGTGCATTTCATGTGACCCTGCCAATTTTGAATAATGATAATTAAATAAACATGTTATAAGTTCGGGTGTACATTTCATGTGACCCGGTTCTCATTTCTAACAAGGTTAAATAGAACGTGTCATGAACCACAGGTGCATTTCATGTAGCGTGGCCTACGATGTGTTTTAAATAACCTTGAAATGTCCTGAAATATTAAAAGCAGCTAAAAGGTTAAAAAGGGCATGTAGGTTTTAAATGTGTAATTAAATCATATAATTGAGCCAATAATAATAGTTGAGCGACCGTGCTAGAACCACGAAACCTAGGAATGCCTAACACCTTCTCCTGGGTTAACAGAATTCCTTACCCGAATTTCTGTGTTTGCGGACCAAAAATAAAAGTCAACATTCCTCGATTCGGGATTTTAAACCGGTGACTTGGGACACCATAAATTATCCCAAGTGGCGACTCTGAATTTAATATAAGTAATCCCGTCTTGATTGTCACTTAAATTGAAAAAACTCCCTTACACCCTTCTGGGGTGACAATAAGGAGGTGTGACAGCTCTGGCTACTCTACTGGGGACAAGAACCCAGAACTTCTGGTTCAGGGTTCAGAATTCGAGCTTAGAATAATTGTTATATTTGGCTTTATTTATTATCTGATTTTTACGTGTTTGAGCCTAATGTGCTAAATGTTTCTTTTTACCGCTTTTGATATTGTTGAACTGTATATAAATTGTTATGAATCCCTCCTCTTTATGAGTCTTCTAAATCATCTGGGAAGTGCGCACTTCGTGTGACTTCTTTTCTGTTAGAGTCATATCCCAATTTTAGAATGAGGTTTGGACAAGTTGCAAAGTCGGTGAAGCTTATGTAGTCCCGATACGCTGCCCCCCCTCGGCTCAAGCTGTCCGCTCGGGTAGGCCAGATCTAGAACAAATAAACCCATGTCTTTCAAACCTAGTATAACATAGCCTCATGCCGGATCCCTAGTAGGAACGCTTGTTTGCATCACGTGCATTTTTGACTTTGGGGACTCAACACAGGAGTTGGGTCCATCTAGGACAGGTGCACCTGAAATCAAAAGACCATCCTGGTGCATTTTGCTTGCTACTTGCTCATTTATTTGACTCGGATCGCATGCTGACCGGCTTCTAGAATAAGGGAGAAATTGAAAAAAACCAAGTTGAGGTGAAAGAGAGGAAATTCCCGCCTGTGAAAAACCTGGTGTCCAAAATACCCCGAAACTCTGCCAAATTTTTCAGAAAAAAATGCTATTTCAAAAAAAAAATTGTTTTCTGTTGCGTCAAAATTGGCCAAACTACGCAAATTTGATTCTCACCGGATGTGGGATACGTAGGAAACCCTCATCGGGTCCAACTCCTTTTGCAAAAATAACCCAAAAATATGAAGTGTCGCTGTTTTGTCATAAATAAATTAGGTAGTGCCATTCTTACCCAAAATAGCCAAAACTGCCCAAAAGGCGCCGGAAGGTTATTTTTGCAAGAATAGCCACCTAGGGTCCTTTTTCAAAATTTTTGGTTGATTAACAAAAACAGCCCTAATTTTTTTTTCTCTTGAGGTGCTTAAGGGTTGTATTCACAAGAATGTTTTGTTCTAAATTTTGTGAAAATGGGTGTTTTTCTCTTGAGTCAAAGTAAATCACAGTCTTTTAATCAATCACATTAAACAAATGTGCAGGATGAGCACAATTGAAAATGAACCTTTCACAGTCCGCGAGGAAATCCCGTTAGAACTACATATGTGGTGGCATGATTTGGGGGAAGTTAGCAGAAAAACTGTGATAAAAGCTTTGGGTGGTCTTGTTGGGCTTCTGAAGATTAAGCCGAGGAAGGATATAATTGAGACTCCGATACCCTTTTGGGACCCAGCACATAATATGTTCCATTTTGCCCATTTTGAGCTAACTCCTATACTTGAGAAAATAGCGGGCTACATTGGTTTTAGTGGGAATCTCATAAATCAATACCCGGTGGCACCTAGAACAGTGACTCCTCATAAGTTTCTCGATCTTCTAAGCATCAGTCGGGAAGTGCAAGACGGAAAATTTAGCTAAGAGATTTTGCACATTCTATTTCTTGTACCGACGTTACGGGAATCCCTGCGATTTTGAGATGCCAGATACCGATCTTACTCATTCGGGAAATAAAGATAAGTGGGAAACTCGCTGGGGACTAGCTTTTATAGTGGCATTCTTGGGTGTTTTGATTTATCCAAGAAAAGATGGAAACATAGAATTGGGGCTTGTGGGGATAGCCAACTTCATGACTAAAAAGGCAAATGGCACCATTGTACCGATGATCTTGGCAGAGATTTACCGAGCTCTACCGAGAAGGAGGAAAGTTTTTTGAAGGATGCAATATGCTCCTACAGCTTTGGATGGAGGAACATCTTTGCCACCATCTAGGGTACATGAACTGTGGCATGACCGGTCTTACATGCATTGAAAAATATGAACAACGGGTGGAGGACTATGAGTTTCCAGATGGTATGGAAGCGTGGTTTGCACATTTGAGCTCCCTGACTGCAAACAAGATTGAATGGACATTCGGGTGGCTCCCGGTCAGTGAAGTCATTTATATGTCGGCTGAGGTGTGTTTTCTTCTATTGATGGGTCTCCGGAGCATTTAGCCTTATGCCCTGCATAGAGGTCTATGCCAGTTAGGCAGGTACCAGGCCATTTCACATGATGAGGATTTAAGTCGGCAGGTCATCGAATTGGAACCAAAAGCTGCTTTCCCAGAAGAAAGGGTGCGTCGAATTTGGCATCAATGTAGGTTCTTAGAGCCAAAGACTCAGGTAAGAGATATAACCAGAGGTGAGTTGGAGCCTAGTTACACAACTTGATACGGTAAAAGGTCCCAAATCCATCTAGAGCCCGAACGGCCCGCAAAAAGGCCCCATGTCCAACAATTCACTGATGGAGCGCAGGAGCAACGAGATTGGTTGGCAAAAGAGGCAAACTATAAAGCCACCATAAGCAAATTGGAGGGACATATCCGGGATCTTAAATTTGACAAAAGTGTACAGGCCGCAGCCGATGAAGGGGAGAAAAAGAAATTGGTTCAAGAAACTAAGGCCCTTCGAGCACAGATCCAAAAAATGAGAATAGCTGCTGAAAATCAGGAAAGGAGATGGAAGGATGAAAGACTCATAAGTAGCCTCAAGAGGAAAATAGCTGAGTGTGAGGATGATCTGGAAAAATCTGAGGGTAATCTGGCAAAAGCCCGGGAACAGTTAGTGAAGAACGCAGAGGGGCGAGAAAAGTTTGTCCGACAGTTGAAAAGGATATACGAGGGAACAACCACCAATTTGAAGAAAAGGCTAACTACCCTCGAAAATGAGATGGCCAAGCAAGCTAAGAACTTTAAAGCAGAAAGGGAACATTGCTATGCATTAATGTCCTAGCTGGAGGAGGATCTGCAACAGTTGCAAGGTCAAAACCATCGTGATGCCCAGGTGCTAGAAGCTAGGTCTCAGCAGATAGGGCGTTTGCTCCAAGAAAAGGGTATCATCAGGGAGAGGGTTAGAGCAATTGCTGACTACATCGTCATGAAGTGCCATGAATGTGAAGACATGACCAGAACCACCTTTGTTGCCGCGGTAATGAACTTTGTTCGTCAAATAATGAGTGATCTGGAGAGTCTTCAAGAGGATTTTGCACATAGGCTCGTGGCGAGACTGACTGATGTCCCGTGAGACCGGGATGATGCAAGCAACCGATCAAATGCATAATAGAAATGATTAACTGCTTAGGTGCATTGCATCCCCAATGTGCGGTTGGCTATCCGTTAAGCCCTAATCGCTAACAAGTTTGTTGTTGTCATCAAGTCCAGACAGGTGGTTAGTTTGTTTGGCATTCTGGCAACTCACCCGTACAACACCAAGTCCAAAAACAAGTTGATTATGGCTAACCAAGAACTGGATGCAAGTGTTATTGACCTGACAAGAGAGGGGGAAGAGTCCGATGTTAATCTGAAAGAGGAGTAGTATAAGCCGAAACACCAGATGGCAGAGATGTACTAGGCATGGGTAAAAGGGCATCCACCACCATACTACCCAACCAACCCTGCTTTCGTCTCGCCACTGGATCAGTCCCAAGAACCTCCCACCGTTGATTCATCTCCAGGCTTTCCCATTTACCACCACTACCAAGGCACTACTTTCCAAACCACACAAGCTCCACCACCCAAACCAGTCCCATACCCCCTCCACTAGCCACCCCTATTTTCGTGGCACCCCCACCCGCTACACTCCACCGATCCTCTAGTAAGCCATTATTCCAGACCCAAGATAACCAATACTACCCCCTGGAGCCTACTTTCAAGGCCCTCGAGCATTATTCCTACACTCCTCGTTTCGACCTCCCAGGTGAGACTGAGAAACCACCTAAAAATCCATAACAGGAGGAGATGTTCAGGAAGGTTAAAGGTCTGGAACAGTCATTCAGAAACATGCAGGGATTGGGAGGCCAGGTGAGCGTGGCGTACAAAGATTTGTGTCTATTTCTCGATATTTAACTGCCGGTGGGATTCAAGATGCCTAAATTTGATCTATATGACGAGCACGGGAACCTGGTGGCCCATTTGAGGGGATTCTGTAGTAAAATGAAAGGAGCTGGCAGGAAAGAGGAGCTATTGATGGCATACTTTAGCCCGAGTCTGAGCGGCGCGGCGTTGGAGTGGTACACTCATCATGATCACAACAGATGGTATACATGGGATGATTTGGCCCAAGTATTCGCTTGTTATTTCCAATACAACCTTGAGATTGTTCCAAATCGTTTGTCTCTGAACAAGATTGAGAAAAAGCCTAGTGAAAGTTTCAGGGAGTACGGTTTTCGTTAGAGAGAACAAGCGGCAAGAGTTAACCCCCCGATGGAGGAAAGCGAAATGGTGGAGTACTTTCTGCAGTCTCTGGAGCCCACTTACTTTGGCCATCTGATATCGACCATAGGCAAATCATTCAACGAGGTATTGAAGATGGGTGGCATGGTGGAAGAGGGGCTTAAATCAAGTAAAATCATGAGTTACTCGGCTATCAAGGCAACTACCCAAGCCATTCAGAACGGTACTAGGGGAGTGATTGTAAAGAAGAAGAAAGAAGATGTGGCGACAATTGATTCAAGATCATGGCTTGGACCCAGGGGCCCGTCACAACAATATACCCAGCCTTGACCCCATCACTAAACCTACACTCAAACCTCATATAATCCACCCAACACTACCTCCCATCACCAAACCCTTATATTTTTGTTCACCACGCCCAGACATATACCCAACCTCCTGCCTACGCACAATGGCATGCCCCAGCCCCACAGAACACCTACCCAGCTCCACAAAATGCTTATCCACCACCACGAGCCTACCGAAACCCTGTCGGCCCCGGTTTCCGACCTAATCCAGCATTCAAAAATGAGCGGTTGCAGCGAAAGAAAACCTTCACCCCATTGGGAGAATCTTATACCAATTTATTCCATAGATTGAGGTAGTTGGATATGTTGAGGCCAATTGAGTCGAAATTTCCAAATCCTCCTCCAAAGAATCTTGATTACTCTGTGAGATGTGAGTATTGTTCTGGTACTTTGGGGCATGATACGTAGAAGTGCTGGCACCTGAAAAATTCCATCCAGGAGATCATTGACACAAACCGGATTGAAGTCCAGACTCTAGAGAAACCCAACATCAACCAGAACTCATTGCCAACCCATCAGGAAACAAACATGATCGAGATAGTACATAAGGGAGGGGAGCCCAAGAAGCCTTCACAGACCGTCATGATGATTCGGTCCAGTAAGGTCAAGCCAGTTAAAAAATCAACAGTTGAAAAATTAGTGAACAAGTTAAGCAGGGCAAACGGTGAATCATTTGTGTTAGTCAAGGAAGGATCCCCTAGTGATGTTGTGGCGAAGCAAGAAAAGTCAAAAGTGGTTATGCCAGGAGTGGCAAACAAGCCCATCATAATTGTAGAGGGTGCCCGTACGGATCCTGTCATCATCAAGCCTGTAACCCAGCTGTCGGTAATCGGCACCAAAGTCATCCCATGGAACTATGAACGGGTAATAGTGACCTATAAGGGAAAGGAAGTGAAAGAAGAAGTCAATGAGGCCCAGGGATTAACTCGTTTGGGGAGATGCTTTGCCCCGGAAGAGTTAAGGAAAGCTAAAACATCCAGAGATAACTAGGTCTAGTGAAGAAAGTAGTGACTGAAGAAGAGGCGGAGGAGTTTCTAAGAAAAATGAAGGTACAAGATTATTTCATCGTGGAGCAGTTGAGAAAGACGCCTGCTCAGATTTCATTGTTGTAATTGTTAATCCACTCAGACGAGCATCGTCGGGCTTTGATGAAAATTCTGAACGAGGCTCATGTTCCCGACAAAATTTCAGTAAACCATCTGGAAAAGATCTCCAACAAAAATATTTGAGGTAAACAAGGTCACCTTCTCTGATGATGAGTTGCCTGTGGAAGGTACTGAACACAACAGAGCCCTCTATCTTATGGTAAAATGTGAAAATTTTGTGGTTACTAGGGTATTAGTTGACAATGGATCCAGTGCAAACATCTGCCCACTCTCTACTTTGAACAAGTTAAAAGTGGATGATGAGAGGATTCACAAGAACAATATTTGCGTTCGGGGATTTGACGGTGGAGGGAAAGATTCAGTTGATGATATAGTACTTGAGTTGACAATAGGACCGGTGGAATTCACCATGGAGTTCTAGGTGCTGGACGTAGCCGTCTCTTACAATTTGCTGTTAGGTCAACCTTGGATTTATTCTGCAAAAGCAGTCTCGTCCACTCTGTACCAGATGGTCAAGTTCGAATGGGATAGACAAGAGATCGTCATGCATGGTGAAGATAACTTGTGTGCTCACAGTGATGCCTCTGTCCCGTTCATTGAGGTTGAAGATGACAAAGGGACTTGGGTCTATCAAGTTTTTGAAACAGTGTCGGTAGAGAAGGTTCTAGAAGGGAAATGTATTCCAAACCCAAAGATAACCTTCGCATCAGTCATGGTGGCCTTTGAAATGCTGAAAAATGGCTTTGTGCCCGGTAAAGATCTGGTGCATCTCTGCAGGGTTTCGTACAGCCGGTGTCCCTCCCTAAGAATTTGGGTACTGTCACACCTCTTTTTTCCGCCCCCGCGAGGGGCGTAGGGGTTTTTCCAATGAAAGGACAATCGAAATGGGATTTGTTTATTTACTTCAGAGTCGCCACTTGGGAGATTTAGGGTGTCCCAAGTCACCAATTTAATCCCGAATCGAGGAAAGGATGACTCCATATTACAGTCTGTGTACCAGAAATCCGGATAAGGAATTCTGTTAACCCGGGAGAAGGTGTTAGGCATTCCCGAGTTCCGTGGTTCTAGCACGGTCACTCAACTGTCATATTCGGCTTGATTATCTGATTTCGTACAAATATGAACTCATGTGCAAATTTTAACTTTTTACCGCTTTCATAATTATTATTATTATTATATACAAGGAATTGCAACGTTGTGAAAATGTATCTCGAACCGCATCACAATCAATGTACCCGTGGTCGTCGACACACTTTGACTCCGTTGAGATTTGGATTTGGGTCACATAAATGTGCACCCGAGTTTAAGAAAATTAAATTATTAAAGGCGCGCCTAAAGCGACTAGCGCATCATCTACTTTGGGTAGGGCCGTGGAATTTTTCTAAATGGTCCATCCCGAAGTCTAAGCAATTTTAAAGCAAATATTTACTGAGGGCCCCGCAATTTTGTATTTTTATTCGGCGAGGCTCATCTCATTCTTATTTTTAAAGGAATTTGCAACATCGTGGACATGCATCTCGGACCACGTCACAATCAATGTACCCGTGATTAGAGCCACATTTCGACTCCGTTGAGATTTGGATTTGGGTCACATAAATGTACACCCGAGTTTAAGAAGGTAAGATTTATTAAAATGCGCACCTAAAGCGATTAGCGTATTATTATTTTGGGTAAGGCCGTGGAGTTCGCTAAGCGGCCTATCCCGAGTTCTAAGTCATTAACACGTATATTTTTGTGAGGGCCCCGCAATCTGTGCGTTTTATTTGGCGAGGCTCGTCTCATTTTTATTTAAAAGGATAAACCTACAGTGACTACATTTTTTCTATTAAGTTCGTCTCTAAGATAAAGAAAATCTCCCGATTAATTACATGCTAAAAAGACGTAACTTATTAGTTATTAGTTTACGGCTAATGCGAATGGAAAATTGCAATCGAGTTTGTACAAAGAAAGACTGCTTTCATTCTATATTCTATTATTTAATAATACTAGAACATGAGATTGACACACCATAACATCAAAACAAATTAACTAGTATTTGATTAATTGAAACTAACATTATTAGATGAAGAAGTTATACATATGCAACCCCATTACTCATTAATCAGTCAACTACATTATTATACAAAGTAAGGAAAATTCAATTCAAACACAAATCTAAACAAGAGGAATTAAACAGGAAAAAAGCCTGATTAATATTTCATTTCGCTTCAAGCCGAGAGTGTACAAATGTGTACCTGGAAATGGTAGTACAAGAAGAAAAGAAGGAGGAGTCAGCAGCAGTAATAACACAACAACAGCAGGTTCAGCAACACCGCAAAGCCAGTAATGACCAGTAGAATAATCCAGTAACAGATTGAAAAATCAGCAATACCAAAGTGCAATCGCAGTCAAAGCAGAAGAGAGACGGATATAAGATGCAGTAGTTTACTAATTTTGAATAACACTCGAAGAAAGGCAAACGGAAATTATTCAAGTGAAAGTTCAAATTGTCTTTCTCTTCTAAGTCTTCAAACTCTCTTAAAAAAAACTCTCAAGTGTAGAAGTCCCCTCGTTTTTTTTTTCAGTCCTTTTTTTCGTTCCCCCTCAATAATGTGTCAAAATACCCTATATATAACAAGACTCTTGTCTTGAATCCCCAACCCGAAATATTCCCCCAATGACATGCTTTGTCCCCACTAATTAATGTTTTCTTTATTTTAAACCCTTGTCCCCCATGCCTACATGCTTTGTTCCCCACTACATTAAATAAATATATCCACCCCAACTCATTACATCTTGTCACTCATGCCTAACATAAACAATTACAATATTCCCCCCCCACTACATTATGTCTTATCCCCCACTATATTAAACAATTATATCAACCCCACCCTATTACATCTTGTCCCTCATGCCTAACATAAAGAATTATTCAAATTGTTCAATTCCAAAACTACCCCTCCGACCTTATTGCAATTACCATTTTACCCCTGAACGTACTGCAATTTACCAAACTACCCCATCAGCTATAACCAATTCACCTAATCAATCTCAACCAAAATATAGCCAATATGACCAATTTCTAAACAAATTCAACAACAAATCATATGAACACAGATGAATCATACAACTTCAAATTAATGGAAATAAATTAACCATATTGGGAACCAATCCTGGTTAACTTAGACCAAAAATGGATGAGCAAGGAAACAACAATATTAACAAAAAAATACATGATTCAAACTAAATCAACAAATCAAAAACCAAAATATACTCAAATTAAATTACTGGATGAACTTCAAACAAAGAATAAACATGCATTAAATCCATATTAAATAACAAACATGACAGATTCAAATGATTAAACCAACATATTTCCCTATTACAACTAAATTCTTTTAGAAAAATAAAAACAAAACCGAAGAAGAAACAATTATGAATTTAAACTTGAATCTAACAACATTAACAATTTCTGAAAAATACATAAAACACATGAAACAAACTGAAGAAATAATTAATTAAACTTCAATTTGAATCTAACAAACATTAAACTAACAATTTCACATGAACAAACTGAAAAATTAACAAAACGATGAACACGAAATAAAACAAAAATCAAACATTTACCGATTTTATATTCGAGAATATCAAAACAAAATACGGAAAACATGAAACTCAAACCTACTAACCGGATCGAAGTAACGATGAACTTGAATGAAAACAAATCTGTCCGGAAACGATTATCGCACCAAAATCACTCGAATCTGCCCGGAAACTTAAACAATGGATGAAGCTTCGCTGGAGGGGTGTTTGGCGACGACGAGAGCTGAAGCAGCAACGATGGGGTCTGTTTGGATGTAGCGAAGAAGAAGCAGTAGCAGCTAGTCGTTTGGATGGAGACAAGTGAAACGAAACCCCACGTCCATGGCTGGAGCTCGGATATGACAGAGGTGAGCGTAGGCAGCCATGGGAGCTCGAGTTCGAGCTCGACGAAAACGAAGAAAATGAAGCAGCAGTGACTGGGTTTCGCTGGACGAAGCAACAGGTGACTGGGAAGGGTTGGCGGAGCTGGAGGCAGCGGGCAGCAGAAGAAGCAGCAACCATGGCGTTATGGTCGTCGACGGGGCAGTTGGGGACGATGGTGATGACGAAACAGGAGATGAAGCAGCATGGAGCTTAGCCATGGCAGCCATGTCGACGGGTTGACGACGAAGACACAGTAACGTCAATAGAAATGAGCTCAATGGAGGAGAAAACGGCGGTGGCTAGAGCTTGTTCGTGGTTGACGAGCAGAAGCAGTCGCGGGGTTGAGGGCAGCCATGGATGTGTGTTTTGGAGTTTGGAGGAGTTGTTCATGGTGAGGGTGGTCGATGGGGTGTTGGAGGAGACGATGGGGCTGGGCAACTATGGAGCTGCTGGTGTGTGTGTATGTGTGTGTTTGAAGAAGACGACGCAAGGGCAGCCATGGATGGGGTGTTTGGGATTTTGGAGAAGAAGAAGAGAGGGTGGGGGGCGGATAGTTTAGTTTAGGGTTTGGTTTTTTTTGTTTTGTTTTGGGAAAAAATAAAAAATGAAGAGGGGTTAGGTATTGGGGTTATGGGGCGGCCTGGGTCGACCCGTGTGGAGATGGACCGGGTCATGGGGAAGGTTGGGTATTTTTGGGCTTGTAGCTTGAATTAGAAGAAGAACCCAATTCCGATTTTTTTGTATTTTTGCTCTCTTTTCTTCTTTTATTTTTCTAAAACTAAATTCTAAAAATCCTTAAATTATTATTAAGAACTAGATTAAGTTATAAAAGCACAAATTAACTCCCAATAACAATTAACGCACAATTAAGTAATAATTAAGCATAAAATTGTACAATTGGACATTAAATGCTAAAAATGCAAAAGATGCCTATTTTTGTAATTTTCAATTTTTGTAAAACAAACTTAATTACTAACAATTGTAGAATTAAATCCTACATGCAAAATGCGACATATTTTTGTATTTTTTATTAATTTAACAAATAAACATGCACAGACAAATACAAATAATTATCCAAAAATGTCACAAAAATTCTCAAAATTGCACACCAAGAAAATCATTTTATTTTGAATTTTTGGGAGTAATTCTCATATAGGGCAAAAATCCCGTGCTTACAGCTGCCCCTCTTTGCCCGAAGACACGAAGGATTTTCGTGCAAAGATAAAGTGAGCGATTTTTGCCCATCCGAGTACTCCGTGTGAAGCATTTTTTGAAAAAGATTTAACGAACCTTTGCTTCAAAGGTTTCCTACATATCCCTGGCTAAGGGGAATCAGGTTAATGCAGTTCGGGAAGTTTTGGTAGCTGGGACTACCGTGGGATTGCAAGGTTACTGCTGTTGCATGCTATTACCACTGCTTACCGATCTCCTTGTTACACCGTGCTTTAAAAGGAAAACAAGAAGCTAGGCTAGACTACGGATCATAAGATCTCATCTATCTTCAACTTGTTCTTGTTGCCTTGCTTTCTTGTCGGCTTGCGTTTCTTCCGGTGCTTTTCTTCCGAGGCTTTGGGGATGACACTGACCTTTTGCTTTTCTGAATACCAGTTTATCATCATTTTGTTCGGTCCGCTGAGGACATGGCTTTCTTTATTAAGCTTTTCGGCGGTTCCTCTGGGGGTTCGACTCTCTTCATCAGATTTGTTATGCTGGGCATAATTTAATATTCACAAGCTGCTTCTTTCAAGACGCGTCTTTTCTTCCTTTTGACTCATGCGCTTGAATTTGTGCTGGGACCTCCTGTTGCGACATTCCGCTTTCCGGTGCTGGGGGTTTTTATTGTTTCCTGCTGAGGATTCCTGTTGTAACCTTCTGCCTTCTGGTGGGTTACTGATTTCAAGATCTGCAGTATAAGACTGAAAAACATTCCTCTCGTTATACAGGTGGGCGCCTGAGTGCAAAAATTATGAAATGTATGCCCGCATTATACTGGTGGGTGACCTAGAACAGAAATGGAAAGACAGAAATGTATTCCCGCATTATACTGGTGGGCGACCTAGAACAGAAATGTATTCCCGCATTATACTGGTGGGCGACCTAGAACAGAAATGTATTCCCGCATTATACTGGTGGGCGACCTAGAACAGAAATGTATTCCCGCATTATACTGGTGGGCGACCTAGAACAGAAATGTATTCCCGCATTATACTGGTGGGCGACCTAGAACAGAAATGTATTCCCGCATTATACTGGTGGGCGACCTAGAACAGAAATGTATTCCCGCATTATACTGGTGGGCGACCTAGAACAGAAATGTATTCCCGCATTATACTGGTGGGCGACCTAGAACAGAAATGTATTCCCGCATTATACTGGTGGGCGACCTAGAACAGAAATGTATTCCCGCATTATACTGGTGGGCGACCTAGAACAGAAATGTATTCCCGCATTATACTGGTGGGCGACCTAGAACAGAAATGTATTCCCGCATTATACTGGTGGGCGACCTAGAACAGAAATGTATTCCCGCATTATACTGGTGGGCGACCTAGAACAGAAATGTATTCCCGCATTATACTGGTGGGCGACCTAGAACAGAAATGTATTCCCGCATTATACTGGTGGGCGACCTAGAACAGAAATGTATTCCCGCATTATACTGGTGGGCGACCTAGAACAGAAATGAAAAGACAGAAATGTATTCCCGCATTATACTGGTGGGCGACCTAGAACAGAAATGTATTCCCGCATTATACTGGTGGGCGACCTAGAACAGAAATGAAAAGACAGCAATGTATTCCCGCATTATACTGGTGGGCGACCTAGAACAGAAATGAAAAGACAGAAATGTATTCCCGCATTATATTGGTGGGCGACCTAGAACAGAAATGTATTCCCGCATTATACTGGTGGACGACCTAGAACAGAAACGAAAAGACAGAAATGTAGTCCAGCATTATGCTGGTGGGCGACCTAGAACAGAAATGAAAAGACAGAAATGTATTATACTGGTGGGCGACCTAGAACAGAAATGTATTCCCACATTATACTGTGGGCGACCTAGAACAAAAATGAAAAGACAGAAATGTATTCCCGCATTATACTGGTGGGCGACCAAGAACAGAAATGTATTCCCGCATTATACTGGTGGGCGACCTAGAACAGAAATGTATTCCCGCATTATACTGGTGGGCGACCTAGAACAGAAATGTATTCCCGCATTATACTGGTGGGCGACCTAGAACAAAAATGAAAAGACAGAAATGTATTCCCGCATTATACTGGTGGGCGACTTAGAAAAGATATGTATTCCCGCATTATACTGGTGGGCGACCTAGAACAGAAATGTATTCCCGCATTATACTAGTGGGCGACCTAGAAACATAAATGTATTCCCGCATTATACTAGTGGGCGACCTAGAACAAAAATGAAAAGACAGAAATGTATTCCCGCATTATACTGGTGGGCGACCTAGAACAGAAATGTATTCCCGCATTATACTGGTGGGCGACCTAGAACAAAAATGAAAAGACAGAAATGTATTCCCGCATTATACTGGTGGGCGACTTAGAAAAGATATGTATTCCCGCATTATACTGGTGGGCGACCTAGAACAGAAATGTATTCCCGCATTATACTAGTGGGCGACCTAGAAACATAAATGTATTCCCTCATTATACTAGTGGGCGACCTAGAACAAAAATGAAAAGACAGAAATGTATTCCCGCATTTTACTGGTGGGCGACCTAGAACAGAAATGTATTCCCGCATTATACTGGTGGGCGACCTAGAACAGAAATGAAGAGAGCAATGTATTCCCGCATTATACTGGTGGGCGACCTAGAACAGAAATGAAAAAACAGAAATGTATTCCCGCATTATACTAGTGGGCGACCTAGAACAGAAATATATTCCCGCATTATACTGGTGGGCGACCTAGAACAGAAATGAAAAGACAGAAATGTATTCCCGCATTATGCTGGTGGGCGACCTAGAACAAAAATGAAAAGACAGAAATGTATTCCCGCATTATACTGGTGGGCGACCTAGAACATAAATTTATTCCCGCATTATACTGGTTGGCGACCTAGAACAGAAATGAAAAGACAGAAATGTATTCCCGCATTATACTGGCGGGCGACCTAGAACAAAAATGTATTCCCGCATTATACTGGTGGGCGACCTAGAACAGAAATGTATTCCCGCATTATACTGGTGGGCGACCTAGAACAGAAATGTATTCCCGCATTATACTGGTGGGCGACCTAGAACAGAAATGTATTCCCGCATTATACTGGTGGGCGACCTAGAACAGAAATGTATTCCCGCATTATACTGGTGGGCGACCTAGAACAGAAATGTATTCCCGCATTATACTGGTGGATGACCTAGAACAGAAAAGTATTCCCGCATTATACTGGTGGGCGACCTAGAACAGAAATGTATTCCCGCATTAAACTGGTGGGCGACCTAGAACAGAAATGTATTCCCGCATTATACTGGTGGGCAACCTAGAAAAGAAATGTATTCCCGCATTATACTGGTGGGTGACCTAGAACAGAAATGTATTCCCGCATTATACTGGTGGGCGACCTAGAACAGAAATGTATTCCCGCATTATACTGGTGGGCGACCTAGAATAGAAATGAAAAGACAGAAATGTATTCCCGCATTATACTGGCGGGCGACCTAGAACAGAAATGTATTCCCGACATTATACTGGTGGGCGACCTAGAACAGAAATGTATTCCCGCATTATACTGGTGGGCGACTTAGAACAGAAATGAAAATACATAAATGTATTCCCGCATTATACTGGTGGGCGACCTAGAACAGAAATGTATTCCCACATTATACTAGTGGGCGACCTAGAACAGAAATAAAAAGACGGAAATGTATTCCCGCATTATACTGGTGGGCGACCTAGAACAGAAATGTATTCCCGCATTATACTAGTGGGCGACCTAGAACAGAAATTAAAAGATAGAAATGTATTCTCGCATTATACTGGTGGGCGACCTAGAACAGAAATGTATTCCCGCATTATACTGGTGGACGACCTAGAACAGAAATGAAAAGACAGAAATGTATTCCCGAATTATACTGGTGGGCGACCTAGAACTGAAATATATTCCCGCATTATACTGGTGGGCGACCTAGAACAGAAATGTATTCCCGCATTATACTGGTGGGCGACCTAGAACAGAAATGTATTCCCGCATTATACTGGTGGTCGACCTAGAACAGAAATGTATTCCCGAATTATACTGGTGGGCGACCTAGAACAGAAATGAAAATACATAAATGTATTCCCGCATTATACTGGTGGGCGACCTAGAACAGAAATGTATTCCCGCATTATACTGGTGGGCGACCTAGAACAGAAATAAAAAGACGGAAATGTATTCCCGCATTATACTGGTGGGCGACCTAGAACAGAAATGTATTCCCGCATTATACTAGTGGGCGACCTAGAACAGAAATTAAAAGAGAGCAATGTATTCCCGCATTATACTGGTGGGCGACCTAGAACAGAAATGAAAAAACAGAAATGTATTCCCGCATTATACTAGTGGGCGACCTAGAACAGAAATATATTCCCGCATTATACTGGTGGGCGACCTAGAACAGAAATGAAAAGACAGAAATGTATTCCCGCATTATGCTGGTGGGCGACCTAGAACAGAAATAAAAAGACAGAAATGTATTCCCGCATTATACTGGTGGGCGACCTAGAACATAAATGTATTCCCGCATTATACTGGTGGGCAACCTAGAACAGAAATGAAAAGACAGAAATGTATTCCCGCATTATACTGGCGGGCGACCTAGAACAAAAATGTATTCCCGCATTATACTGGTGGGCGACCTAGAACAGAAATGAAAAGAATGTATTCCCGCATTATACTGGTGGGCGACCTAGAACAGAAATGAAAAGACAGAAATGTATTCCCGCATTATACTGGTGGGCGACCTAGAACAGAAATGTATTCCCGCATTATACTGGTGGGCGACCTAGAACAGAAATGTATTCCCGCATTATACTGGTGGGCGACCTAGAATAGAAATGAAAAGACAGAAATGTATTCCCGCATTATACTGGTGGGCGACTTAGAAAAGATATGTATTCCCGCATTATACTGGTGGGCGACCTAGAACAGAAATGTATTCCCGCATTATACTAGTGGGCGACCTAGAAACATAAATGTATTCCCGCATTATACTAGTGGGCGACCTAGAACAAAAATGAAAAGACAGAAATGTATTCCCGCATTATACTGGTGGGCGACCTAGAACAGAAATGTATTCCCGCATTATACTGGTGGGCGACCTAGAACAGAAATGAAGAGAGCAATGTATTCCCGCATTATACTGGTGGGCGACCTAGAACAGAAATGAAAAAACAGAAATGTATTCCCGCATTATACTAGTGGGCGACCTAGAACAGAAATATATTCCCGCATTATACTGGTGGGCGACCTAGAACAGAAATGAAAAGACAGAAATGTATTCCCGCATTATGCATGTGGGCGACCTAGAACAAAAATGAAAAGACAGAAATGTATTCCCGCATTATACTGGTGGGCGACCTAGAACATAAATTTATTCCCGCATTATACTGGTTGGCGACCTAGAACAGAAATGAAAAGACAGAAATGTATTCCCGCATTATACTGGCGGGCGACCTAGAACAAAAATGTATTCCCGCATTATACTGGTGGGCGACCTAGAACAGAAATGTATTCCCGCATTATACTGGTGGGCGACCTAGAACAGAAATGTATTCCCGCATTATACTGGTGGGCGACCTAGAACAGAAATGTATTCCCGCATTATACTGGTGGGCGACCTAGAACAGAAATGTATTCCCGCATTATACTGGTGGGCGACCTAGAACAGAAATGTATTCCCGCATTATACTGGTGGATGACCTAGAACAGAAAAGTATTCCCGCATTATACTGGTGGGCGACCTAGAACAGAAATGTATTCCCGCATTAAACTGGTGGGCGACCTAGAACAGAAATGTATTCCCGCATTATACTGGTGGGCAACCTAGAAAAGAAATGTATTCCCGCATTATACTGGTGGGTGACCTAGAACAGAAATGTATTCCCGCATTATACTGGTGGGCGACCTAGAACAGAAATGTATTCCCGCATTATACTGGTGGGCGACCTAGAATAGAAATGAAAAGACAGAAATGTATTCCCGCATTATACTGGCGGGCGACCTAGAACAGAAATGTATTCCGACATTATACTGGTGGGCGACCTAGAACAGAAATGTATTCCCGCATTATACTGGTGGGCGACTTAGAACAGAAATGAAAATACATAAATGTATTCCCGCATTATACTGGTGGGCGACCTAGAACAGAAATGTATTCCCACATTATACTAGTGGGCGACCTAGAACAGAAATAAAAAGACGGAAATGTATTCCCGCATTATACTGGTGGGCGACCTAGAACAGAAATGTATTCCCGCATTATACTAGTGGGCGACCTAGAACAGAAATTAAAAGATAGAAATGTATTCTCGCATTATACTGGTGGGCGACCTAGAACAGAAATGTATTCCCGCATTATACTGGTGGACGACCTAGAACAGAAATGAAAAGACAGAAATGTATTCCCGAATTATACTGGTGGGCGACCTAGAACTGAAATATATTCCCGCATTATACTGGTGGGCGACCTAGAACAGAAATGTATTCCCGCATTATACTGGTGGGCGACCTAGAACAGAAATGTATTCCCGCATTATACTGGTGGGCGACCTAGAACAGAAATGTATTCCCGCATTATACTGGTGGGCGACCTAGAATAGAAATGAAAAGACAGAAATGTATTCCCGCATTATACTGGTGGGCGACTTAGAAAAGATATGTATTCCCGCATTATACTGGTGGGCGACCTAGAACAGAAATGTATTCCCGCATTATACTAGTGGGCGACCTAGAAACATAAATGTATTCCCGCATTATACTAGTGGGCGACCTAGAACAAAAATGAAAAGACAGAAATGTATTCCCGCATTATACTGGTGGGCGACCTAGAACAGAAATGTATTCCCGCATTATACTGGTGGGCGACCTAGAACAGAAATGAAGAGAGCAATGTATTCCCGCATTATACTGGTGGGCGACCTAGAACAGAAATGAAAAAACAGAAATGTATTCCCGCATTATACTAGTGGGCGACCTAGAACAGAAATATATTCCCGCATTATACTGGTGGGCGACCTAGAACAGAAATGAAAAGACAGAAATGTATTCCCGCATTATGCTGGTGGGCGACCTAGAACAAAAATGAAAAGACAGAAATGTATTCCCGCATTATACTGGTGGGCGACCTAGAACATAAATTTATTCCCGCATTATACTGGTTGGCGACCTAGAACAGAAATGAAAAGACAGAAATGTATTCCCGCATTATACTGGCGGGCGACCTAAAACAAAAATGTATTCCCGCATTATACTGGTGGGCGACCTAGAACAGAAATGTATTCCCGCATTATACTGGTGGGCGACCTAGAACAGAAATGTATTCCCGCATTATACTGGTGGGTGACCTAGAACAGAAATGTATTCCCGCATTATACTGGTGGGCGACCTAGAACAGAAATGTATTCCCGCATTATACTGGTGGGCGACCTAGAACAGAAATGTATTCCCGCATTATACTGGTGGATGACCTAGAACAGAAAAGTATTCCCGCATTATACTGGTGGGCGACCTAGAACAGAAATGTATTCCCGCATTAAACTGGTGGGCGACCTAGAACAGAAATGTATTCCCGCATTATACTGGTGGGCAACCTAGAAAAGAAATGTATTCCCGCATTATACTGGTGGGTGACCTAGAACAGAAATGTATTCCCGCATTATACTGGTGGGCGACCTAGAACAGAAATGTATTCCCGCATTATACTGGTGGGCGACCTAGAATAGAAATGAAAAGACAGAAATGTATTCCCGCATTATACTGGCGGGCGACCTAGAACAGAAATGTATTCCGACATTATACTGGTGGGCGACCTAGAACAGAAATGTATTCCCGCATTATACTGGTGGGCGACTTAGAACAGAAATGAAAATACATAAATGTATTCCCGCATTATACTGGTGGGCGACCTAGAACAGAAATGTATTCCCACATTATACTAGTGGGCGACCTAGAACAGAAATAAAAAGACGGAAATGTATTCCCGCATTATACTGGTGGGCGACCTAGAACAGAAATGTATTCCCGCATTATACTAGTGGGCGACCTAGAACAGAAATTAAAAGATAGAAATGTATTCTCGCATTATACTGGTGGGCGACCTAGAACAGAAATGTATTCCCGCATTATACTGGTGGACGACCTAGAACAGAAATGAAAAGACAGAAATGTATTCCCGAATTATACTGGTGGGCGACCTAGAACTGAAATATATTCCCGCATTATACTGGTGGGCGACCTAGAACAGAAATGTATTCCCGCATTATACTGGTGGGCGACCTAGAACAGAAATGTATTCCCGCATTATACTGGTGGTCGACCTAGAACAGAAATGTATTCCCGAATTATACTGGTGGGCGACCTAGAACAGAAATGAAAATACATAAATGTATTCCCGCATTATACTGGTGGGCGACCTAGAACAGAAATGTATTCCCGCATTATACTGGTGGGCGACCTAGAACAGAAATAAAAAGACGGAAATGTATTCCCGCATTATACTGGTGGGCGACCTAGAACAGAAATGTATTCCCGCATTATACTAGTGGGCGACCTAGAACAGAAATTAAAAGAGAGCAATGTATTCCCGCATTATACTGGTGGGCGACCTAGAACAGAAATGAAAAAACAGAAATGTATTCCCGCATTATACTAGTGGGCGACCTAGAACAGAAATATATTCCCGCATTATACTGGTGGGCGACCTAGAACAGAAATGAAAAGACAGAAATGTATTCCCGCATTATGCTGGTGGGCGACCTAGAACAGAAATAAAAAGACAGAAATGTATTCCCGCATTATACTGGTGGGCGACCTAGAACATAAATGTATTCCCGCATTATACTGGTGGGCAACCTAGAACAGAAATGAAAAGACAGGAAATGTATTCCCGCATTATACTGGCGGGCGACCTAGAACAAAAATGTATTCCCGCATTATACTGGTGGGCGACCTAGAACAGAAATGAAAAGACAGAAATGTATTCCCGCATTATACTAGTGGGCGACCTAGAACAGAAATGTATTCCCGCATTATACTGGTGGGCGACCTAGAACAGAAATGTATTCCCGCATTATACTGGTGGGCGACCTAGAACAGAAATGTATTCCCGCATTATACTGGTGGGCGACCTAGAATAGAAATGAAAAGACAGAAATGTATTCCCGCATTATACTGGTGGGCGACTTAGAAAAGATATGTATTCCCGCATTATACTGGTGGGCGACCTAGAACAGAAATGTATTCCCGCATTATACTAGTGGACGACCTAGAAACATAAATGTATTCCCGCATTATACTAGTGGGCGACCTAGAACAGAAATGAAAAGACAGAAATGTATTCCCGCATTATACTGGTGGGCGACCTAGAAAAGAAATGTATTCCCGCATTATACTGGTGGGTGACCTAGAACAGAAATGTATTCCCGCATTATACTGGTGGGCGACCTAGAACAGAAATGTATTCCCGCATTATACTGGTGGGCGACCTAGAATAGAAATGAAAAGACAGAAATGTATTCCCGCATTATACTGGCGGGCGACCTAGAACAGAAATGTATTCCCGCATTATACTGGTGGGCGACCTAGAACAGAAATGTATTCCCGCATTATACTGGTGGGCGACCTAGAACAGAAATGAAAATACATAAATGTATTCCCGCATTATACTGGTGGGCGACCTAGAACAGAAATGTATTCCCGCATTATACTGGTGGGCGACCTAGAACAGAAATAAAAAGACGGAAATGTATTCCCGCATTATACTGGTGGGCGACCTAGAACAGAAATGTATTCCCGCATTATACTAGTGGGCGACCTAGAACAGAAATTAAAAGATAGAAATGTATTCTCGCATTATACTGGTGGGCGACCTAGAACAGAAATGTATTCCCGCATTATACTGGTGGACGACCTAGAACAGAAATGAAAAGACAGAAATGTATTCCCGAATTATACTGATGGGCGACCTAGAACTGAAATGTATTCCCGCATTATACTGGTGGGCGACCTAGAATAGAAATGTATTCCCGCATTATACTGGTGGGCGACCTAGAACAGAAATGTATTCCCGCATTATACTGGTGGTCGACCTAGAACAGAAATGTATTCCCGAATTATACTGGTGGGTGACCTAGAACAGAAATGAAAATACATAAATGTATTCCCGCATTATACTGGTGGGCGACCTAGAACAGAAATGTATTCCCGCATTATACTTGTGGGCGACCTAGAACAGAAATAAAAAGACGGAAATGTATTCCCGCATTATACTGGTGGGCGACCTAGAACAGAAATATATTCCCGCATTATACTAGTGGGCGACCTAGAACAGAAATTAAAAGATAGAAATGTATTCTCGCATTATACTGGTGGGCGACCTAGAACAGAAATGTATTCCCGCATTATACTGGTGGACGACCTAGAACAGAGATGAAAAGACAGAAATGTATTCCCGAATTATACTGGTGGGAGACCTAGAACTGAAATGTATTCCCGCATTATACTGGTGGGCGACCTAGAACAGAAATGTATTCCCGCATTATACTGGTGGTCGACCTAGAACAGAAATGTATTCCCGAATTATACTGGTGGGCGACCTAGAACAAAAATGAAAAGACAGAAATGTATTCCCGCATTATACTGGTGGGCGACCTAGAACAGAAATGTATTCCCGCATTATACTGGTGGGCGACCTAGAATAGAAATGAAAAGACAGCAATGTATTCCCGCATTATACTGGTGGGCGACCTAGAACAGAAATGAAAAAACAGAAATGTATTCCCGCATTATACTGGTGGGCGACCTAGAACAGAAATGTATTCCCGCATTATACTGGTGGGCGACCTCGAATAGAAATGAAAAGACAGAAATATATTCCCGCATTATGCTGGTGGGCGACCTAGAACAGAAAAGAAAAGACAGAAATGTATTCACGCATTATACTGGTGGGCGACCTAGAACAGAAATGTATTCCCGCATTATACTGGTGGGCGACCTAGAACAGAAATGAAAAGACAGAAATGTATTCCCGCATTATACTGGCGGGCGACCTAGAACAGAAATATATTCCCGCATTATACTGGTGGGCGACCTAGAACAGAAATGTATTCCCGCATTATACTGGTGGGCGACCTAGAACAGAAATGAAAAGATAGAAATGTATTCCCGCATTATACTGGTGGGCGACCTAGAACAGAAATGTATTCCCGCATTATACTGGTGGGCGACCTAGAACAGAAATGAAAAGACAGAAATGTATTCCCGCATTATACTGGTGGGCGACCTAGAACAGAAATGAAAAGACAGAAATGTATTCCCGCATTATACTGGTGGGCGACCTAGAAAATGTATTCCCGCATTATACTGGTGGGCGACCTAGAACAGAAATGAAAAGACAGAAATGTATTCCCGCATTATACTGGTGGGCGACCTAGAACAGAAATGTATTCCCGCATTATACTGGTGGGCGACCTAGAACAGAAATGTATTCCCGCATTATACTGGTGGGCGACCTAGAACAGGAATGTATTCCCGCATTATACTGGTGGGCGACCTAGAACAGAAATAAAAAGACGGAAATGTATTCCCGCATTATACTGGTGGGCGACCTAGAACAGAAATGTATTCCCGCATTATACTAGTGGGCGACCTAGAACAGAAATGTATTCCCGCATTATACTGGTGGGCGACCTAGAACAGAAATGTATTCCCGCATTATACTGGTGGGCGACCTAGAATAGAAATGTATTCCCGCATTATACTGGTGGGCGACCTAGAACAGAAATGAAAAGACAGAAATGTATTCCCGAATTATACTGGTGGACGACCTAGAACTGAAATGTATTCCTGCATTATACTGGTGGGCGACCTAGAATAGAAATGTATTCCCGCATTATACTGGTGGGCGACCTAAAGACAGAAATGTATTCCCGCATTATACTGGTGGGCGACCTAGAACAGAAATGTATTCCCGCATTATACTGGTGGGCGACCTAGAACAAAAATGAAAAGACAGAAATGTATTCCCGCATTATACTGGTGGGCGACCTAGAACAGAAATGTATTCCCGCATTATACTGGTGGGCGACCTAGAACAGAAATGAAAAGACAGCAATGTATTCCCGCATTATACTGGTGGGCGACCTAGAACAGAAATGAAAAAACAGAAATGTATTCCCGCATTATACTGGTGGGCGACCTAGAACAGAAATGTATTCCCGCATTATACTGGTGGGCGACCTCGAATAGAAAAGAAAAGACAGAAATATATTCCCGCATTATGCTGGTGGGCGAACTAGAACAGAAATGAAAAGACAGAAATGTATTCACGCATTATACTGGTGGGCGACCTAGAACAGAAATGTATTCCCGCATTATACTGGTGGGCGACCTAGAACAGAAATGAAAAGACAGAAATGTATTCCCGCATTATACTGGCGGGCGACCTAGAACAGAAATGTATTCCCGCATTATACTAGTGGGCGACCTAGAACAGAAATGTATTCCCGCATTATACTGGTGGTCGACCTAGAACAGAAATGTATTCCCGAATTATACTGGTGGGCGACCTAGAACAGAAATGAAAATACATAAATGTATTCCCGCATTATACTGGTGGGCGACCTAGAACAGAAATGTATTCCCGCATTATACTGGTGGGCGACCTAGAACAGAAATAAAAAGACGGAAATGTATTCCCGCATTATACTGGTGGGCGACCTAGAACAGAAATGTATTCCCGCATTATACTGGTGGGCGACCTAGAACAGAAATGTATTCCCGCATTATACTAGTGGGCGACCTAGAACAGAAATTAAAAGATAGAAATGTATTCTCGCATTATACTGGTGGGCGACCTAGAACAGAAATGTATTCCCGCATTATACTGGTGGACGACCTAGAACAGAAATGAAAAGACAGAAATGTATTCCCGAATTATACTGGTGGGAGACCTAGAACTGAAATGTATTCCCGCATTATACTGGTGGGCGACCTAGAACAGAAATGTATTCCCGCATTATACTGGTGGGCGACCTAGAACAGAAATGTATTCCCGCATTATACTGGTGGTCGACCTAGAACAGAAATGTATTCCCGAATTATACTAGTGGGCGACCTAGAACAAAAATGAAAATACAGAAATGTATTCCCGCATTATACTGGTGGGCGACCTAGAACAGAAATGTATTCCCGCATTATACTGGTGGGCGACCTAGAATAGAAATGAAAAGACAGCAATGTATTCCCGCATTATACTGGTGGGCGACCTAGAACAGAAATGAAAAAACAGAAATGTATTCCCGCATTATACTGGTGGGCGACCTAGAACAGAAATGTATTCCCGCATTATACTGGTGGGCGACCTCGAATAGAAATGAAAAGACAGAAATATATTCCCGCATTATGCTGGTGGGCGACCTAGAACAGAAAAGAAAAGACAGAAATGTATTCACGCATTATACTGGTGGGCGACCTAGAACAGAAATGTATTCCCGCATTATACTGGTGGGCGACCTAGAACAGAAATGAAAAGACAGAAATGTATTCCCGCATTATACTGGCGGGCGACCTAGAACAGAAATATATTCCCGCATTTGGTGGGCGACCTAGAACAAAAATGAAAAGACAGAAATGTATTCCCGCATTATACTTGTGGGCGACCTAGAACAGAAATGTATTCCCGCATTATACTGGTGGGCGACCTAGAATAGAAATGAAAAGACAGCAATGTATTCCCGCATTATACTGGTGGGCGACCTAGAACAGAAATGAAAAAACAGAAATGTATTCCCGCATTATACTGGTGGGCGACCTCGAATAGAAATGAAAAGACAGAAATATATTCCCGCATTATGCTGGTGGGCGACCTAGAACAGAAAAGAAAAGACAGAAATGTATTCACGCATTATACTGGTGGGCGACCCAGAACAGAAATGTATTCCCGCATTATACTGGTGGGCGACCTAGAACAGAAATGAAAAGACAGAAATGTATTCCCGCATTATACTGGCGGGCGACCTAGAACAGAAATATATTCCCGCATTATACTGGTGGGCGACCTAGAACAGAAATGTATTCCCGCATTATACTGGTGGGCGACCTAGAACAGAAATGAAAAGATAGAAATGTATTCCCGCATTATACTGGTGGGCGACCTAGAACAGAAATGTATTCCCGCATTATACTGGTGGGCGACCTAGAACAGAAATGAAAAGACAGAAATGTATTCCCGCATTATACTGGTGGGCGACCTAGAACAGAAATGAAAAGACAGAAATGTATTCCCGCATTATACTGGTGGGCGACCTAGAACAGAAATGAAAAGACAGAAATGTATTCCCGCATTATACTGGTGGGCGACCTAGAAAATGTATTCCCGCATTATACTGGTGGGCGAACTAGAACAGAAATGAAAAGACAGAAATGTATTCCCGCATTATACTGGTGGGCGACCTAGAACAGAAATGTATTTCCGCATTATACTGGTGGGCGACCTAGAACAGAAATGTATTCCCGCATTATACTGGTAGGCGACCTAGAACAGGAATGTATTCCCGCATTATACTGGTGGGCGACCTAGAACAGAAATAAAAAGACGGAAATGTATTCCCGCATTATACTGGTGGGCGACCTAGAACAAAAATGTATTCCCGCATTATACTAGTGGGCGACCTAGAACAGAAATGTATTCCCGCATTATACTGGTGGGCGACCTAGAACAGAAATGTATTCCCGCATTATACTGGTGGGCGACCTAGAATAGAAATGTATTCCCGCATTATACTGGTGGGCGAACTAGAACAGAAATGAAAAGACAGAAATGTATTCCCGAATTATACTGGTGGGCGACCTAGAACTGAAATGTATTCCTGCATTATACTGGTGGGCGACCTAGAATAGAAATGTATTCCCGCATTATACTGGTGGGCGACCTAGAACAGAAATGTATTCACGGATTATACTAGTGGGCGACCTAGAACAGAAATGTATTCCCGCATTATACTGGTGGGCGACCTAGAACAAAAATGAAAAGACAGAAATGTATTCCCGCATTATACTGGTGGGCGACCTAGAACAGAAATGTATTCCCGCATTATACTGGTGGGCGACCTAGAACAGAAATGAAAAGACAGCAATGTATTCCCGCATTATACTGGTGGGCGACCTAGAACAGAAATGAAAAAACAGAAATGTATTCCCGCATTATACTGGTGGGCGACCTAGAACAGAAATGTATTCCCGCATTATACTGGTGGGCGACCTCGAATAGAAAAGAAAAGACAGAAATATATTCCCGCATTATGCTGGTGGGCGAACTAGAACAGAAATGAAAAGACAGAAATGTATTCACGCATTATACTGGTGGGCGACCTAGAACAGAAATGTATTCCCGCATTATACTGGTGGGCGACCTAGAACAGAAATGAAAAGACAGAAATGTATTCCCGCATTATACTGGCGGGCGACCTAGAACAGAAATATATTCCCGCATTATACTGGTGGGCGACCTAGAACAGAAATGTATTCCCGCATTATACTGGTGGTCGACCTAGAACAGAAATGTATTCCCGAATTATACTGGTGGGCGACCTAGAACAGAAATGAAAATACATAAATGTATTCCCGCATTATACTGGTGGGCGACCTAGAACAGAAATGTATTCCCGCATTATACTGGTGGGCGACCTAGAACAGAAATGTATTCCCGCATTATACTGGTGGGCGACCTAGAACAGAAATGTATTCCCGCATTATACTAGTGGGCGACCTAGAACAGAAATTAAAAGATAGAAATGTATTCTCGCATTATACTGGTGGGCGACCTAGAACAGAAATGTATTCCCGCATTATACTGGTGGACGACCTAGAACAGAAATGAAAAGACAGAAATGTATTCCCGAATTATACTGGTGGGAGACCTAGAACTGAAATGTATTCCCGCATTATACTGGTGGGCGACCTAGAACAGAAATGTATTCCCGCATTATACTGGTGGGCGACCTAGAACAGAAATGTATTCCCGCATTATACTGGTGGTCGACCTAGAACAGAAATGTATTCCCGAATTATACTAGTGGGCGACCTAGAACAAAAATGAAAATACAGAAATGTATTCCCGCATTATACTGGTGGGAGACCTAGAACAGAAATGTATTCCCGCATTATACTGGTGGGCGACCTAGAATAGAAATGAAAAGACAGCAATGTATTCCCGCATTATACTGGTGGGCGACCTAGAACAGAAATGAAAAAAAAGAAATGTATTCCCGCATTATACTGGTGGGCGACCTAGAACAGAAATGTATTCCCGCATTATACTGGTGGGCGACTTCGAATAGAAATGAAAAGACAGAAATATATTCCCGCATTATGCTGGTGGGCGACCTAGAACAGAAAAGAAAAGACAGAAATGTATTCACGCATTATACTGGTGGGCGACCTAGAACAGAAATGTATTCCCGCATTATACTGGTGGGCGACCTAGAACAGAAATGAAAAGACAGAAATGTATTCCCGCATTATACTGGCGGGCGACCTAGAACAGAAATATATTCCCGCATTATACTGGTGGGCGACCTAGAACAGAAATGTATTCCCGCATTATACTGGTGGGCGACCTAGAACAGAAATGAAAAGATAGAAATGTATTCCCGCATTATACTGGTGGGCGACCTAGAACAGAAATGTATTCCCGCATTATACTGGTGGGCGACCTAGAACAGAAATGAAAAGACATAAATGTATTCCCGCATTATACTGGTGGGCGACCTAGAACAGAAATGAAAAGACAGAAATGTATTCCCGCATTATACTGGTGGGCGACCTAGAACAGAAATGTATTCCCGCATTATACTGGTGGGCGACCTAGAACAGAAATGTATTCCCGCATTATACTGGTGGGCGACCTAGAACAGGAATGTATTCCCGCATTATACTGGTGGGCGACCTAGAACAGAAATAAAAAGACGGAAATGTATTCCCGCATTATACTGGTGGGCGACCTAGAACAGAAATGTATTCCCGCATTATACTAGTGGGCGACCTAGAACAGAAATGTATTCCCGCATTATACTGGTGGGCGACCTAGAACAGAAATGTATTCCCGCATTATACTGGTGGGCGACCTAGAACAGAAATGTATTCCCGCATTATACTGGTGGGCGACCTAGAACAAAAATGTATTCCCGCATTATACTAGTGGGCGACCTAGAACAAAAATGAAAAGACAAAAATGTATTCCCGCATTATACTGGTGGGCGACCTATAACACAAATGTATTCCCGCATTATACTGGTGGGCGACCTAGAACAGAAATGAAAAGACAGCAATGTATTCCCACATTATACTGGTGGGCGACCTAGTACAGAAATGAAAAAACAGAAATGTATTCCCGCATTATACTGGTGGGCGACCTAGAACAGAAATGTATTCCCGCATTATACTGGTGGGCGACCTAGAACAGAAATGAAAAGACAGAAATGTATTCCCGCATTATGCTGGTGGGCGACCTAGAACAGAAATGAAAAGACAGAAATGTATTCCCGCATTATACTGGTGGGCGACCTAGAACAGAAATGTATTCCCGCATTATACTGGTGGGCGACCTCGAATAGAAATGAAAAGACAGAAATATATTCCCGCATTATGCTGGTGGGCGACCTAGAACAGAAAAGAAAAGACAGAAATGTATTCACGCATTATACTGGTGGGCGACCTAGAACAGAAATGAAAATACATAAATGTATTCCCGCATTATACTGGTGGGCGACCTAGAACAGAAATGTATTCCCGCATTATACTGGTGGGCGACCTAGAACAGAAATAAAAAGACGGAAATGTATTCCCGCATTATACTGGTGGGCGACCTAGAACAGAAATGTATTCCCGCATTATACTAGTGGGCGACCTAGAACAGAAATTAAAAGATAGAAATGTATTCTCGCATTATACTGGTGGGCGACCTAGAACAGAAATGTATTCCCGCATTATACTGGTGGACGACCTAGAACAGAAATGAAAAGACAGAAATGTATTCCCGCATTATACTAGTGGGCGACCTAGAACAGAAATTAAAAGATAGAAATGTATTCTCGCATTATACTGGTGGGCGACCTAGAACAGAAATGTATTCCCGCATTATACTGGTGGACGACCTAGAACAGAAATGAAAAGACAGAAATGTATTCCCGAATTATACTGGTGGGAGACCTAGAACTGAAATGTATTCCCGCATTATACTGGTGGGCGACCTAGAACAGAAATGTATTCCCGCATTATACTGGTGGGCGACCTAGAACAGAAATGTATTCCCGCATTATACTGGTGGTCGACCTAGAACAGAAATGTATTCCCGAATTATACTAGTGGGCGACCTAGAACAAAAATGAAAATACAGAAATGTATTCCCGCATTATACTGGTGGGCGACCTAGAACAGAAATGTATTCCCGCATTATACTGGTGGGCGACCTAGAATAGAAATGAAAAGACAGCAATGTATTCCCGCATTATACTGGTGGGCGACCTAGAACAGAAATGAAAAAACAGAAATGTATTCCCGCATTATACTGGTGGGCGACCTAGAACAGAAATGTATTCCCGCATTATACTGGTGGGCGACCTCGAATAGAAATGAAAAGACAGAAATATATTCCCGCATTATGCTGGTGGGCGACCTAGAACAGAAAAGAAAAGACAGAAATGTATTCACGCATTATACTGGTGGGCGACCTAGAACAGAAATGTATTCCCGCATTATACTGGTGGGCGACCTAGAACAGAAATGAAAAGACAGAAATGTATTCCCGCATTATACTGGCGGGCGACCTAGAACAGAAATATATTCCCGCATTATACTGGTGGGCGACCTAGAACAGAAATGTATTCCCGCATTATACTGGTGGGCGACCTAGAACAGAAATGAAAAGATAGAAATGTATTCCCGCATTATACTGGTGGGCGACCTAAAACAGAAATGTATTCCCGCATTATACTGGTGGGCGACCTAGAACAGAAATGAAAAGACAGAAATGTATTCCCGCATTATACTGGTGGGCGACCTAGAACAGAAATGTATTCCCGCATTATACTGGTGGGCGACCTAGAACAGAAATGAAAAGACAGAAATGTATTCCCGCATTATACTGGTGGGCGACCTAGAACAGAAATGTATTCCCGCATTATACTGGTGGGCGACCTAGAACAGAAATGTATTCCCGCATTATACTGGTGGGCGACCTAGAACAGGAATGTATTCCCGCATTATACTGGTGGGCGACCTAGAACAGAAATAAAAAGACGGAAATGTATTCCCGCATTATACTGGTGGGCGACCTAGAACAGAAATGTATTCCCGCATTATACTAGTGGGCGACCTAGAACAGAAATGTATTCCCGCATTATACTGGTGGGCGACCTAGAACAGAAATGTATTCCCGCATTATACTGGTGGGCGACCTAGAACAGAAATGTATTCCCGCATTATACTGGTGGGCGACCTAGAACAGAAATGTATTCCCGCATTATACTGGTGGGCGACCTAGAACAGAAATGTATTCCCGCAATGTATTCCCGCATTATACTGGTGGACGACCTATAACACAAATGTATTCCCGCATTATACTGGTGGGCGACCTAGAACAGAAATGAAAAGACAGCAATGTATTCCCACATTATACTGGTGGGCGACCTAGTACAGAAATGAAAAAACAGAAATGTATTCCCGCATTATACTGGTGGGCGACCTAGAACAGAAATGTATTCCCGCATTATACTGGTGGGCGACCTAGAACAAAAATGAAAAGACAGAAATGTATTCCCGCATTATGCTGGTGGGCGACCTAGAACAAAAATGAAAAGACAGAAATGTATTCCCGCATTATACTGGTGGGCGACCTAGAACATAAATTTATTCCCGCATTATACTGGTGGGCGACCTAGAATAGAAATGAAAAGACAGAAATGTATTCCCGCATTATACTGGCGGGCGACCTAGAACAGAAATGTATTCCCGCATTATAATGGTGGGCGACCTAGAACAGAAATGTATTCCCGCATTATACTGGTGGGCGACCTAGAATAGAAATGAAAAGACAGCAATGTATTCCCGCATTATACTGGTGGGCGACCTAGAACAGAAATGAAAAAACAGAAATGTATTCCCGCATTATACTGGTGGGCGACCTAGAACAGAAATGTATTCCCGCATTATACTGGTGGGCGACCTCGAATCGAAATGAAAAGACAGAAATATATTCCCGCATTATGCTGGTGGGCGACCTAGAACAGAAAAGAAAAGACAGAAATGTATTCACGCATTATACTGGTGGGCGACCTAGAACAGAAATGTATTCCCGCATTATACTGGTGGGCGACCTAGAACAGAAATGAAAAGACAGAAATGTATTCCCGCATTATACTGGCGGGCGACCTAGAACAGAAATATATTCCCGCATTATACTGGTGGGCGACCTAGAACAGAAATGTATTCCCGCATTATACTGGTGGGCGACCTAGAACAGAAATGAAAAGATAGAAATGTATTCCCGCATTATACTGGTGGGCGACCTAGAACAGAAATGTATTCCCGCATTATACTGGTGGGCGACCTAGAACAGAAATGAAAAGACAGAAATGTATTCCCGCATTATACTGGTGGGCGACCTAGAACATAAATGTATTCCCGCATTATACTGGTGGGCGACCTAGAACAGAAATGAAAAGACAGAAATGTATTCCCGCATTATACTGGTGGCGACCTAGAACAGAAATGTATTCCCGCATTATACTGGTGGGCGACCTAGAATAGAAATGTATTCCCGCATTATACTGGTGGGCGACATAGAACAGGAATGTATTCCCGCATTATACTGGTGGGCGACCTAGAACAGAAATAAAAAGACGGAAATGTATTCCCGCATTATACTGGTGGGCGACCTAGAACAGAAATGTATTCCCGCATTATACTAGTGGGCGACCTAGAACAGAAATGTATTCCCGCATTATACTGGTGGGCGACCTAGAACAGAAATGTATTCCCGCATTATACTGGTGGGCGACCTAGAACAGAAATGTATTCCCGCATTATACTGGTGGGCGACCTAGAACAGAAATGTATTCCCGCATTATACTGGTGGGCGACCTAGAACAGAAATGTATTCCCGCAATGTATTCCTGCATTATACTGGTGGGCGACCTATAACACAAATGTATTCCCGCATTATACTGGTGGGCGACCTAGAACAGAAATGAAAAGACAGCAATGTATTCCCACATTATACTGGTGGGCGACCTAGTACAGAAATGAAAAAACAGAAATGTATTCCCGCATTATACTGGTGGGCGACCTAGAACAGAAATGTATTCCCGCATTATACTGGTGGGCGACCTAGAACAAAAATGAATAGACAGAAATGTATTCCCGCATTATGCTGGTGGGCGACCTAGAACAGAAATGAAAAGACAAAAATGTATTCCCGCATTATACTGGTGGGCGACCTAGAACATAAATTTATTCCCGCATTATACTGGTGGGCGACCTAGAATAGAAATGAAAAGACAGAAATGTATTCCCGCATTATACTGGCGGGCGACCTAGAACAGAAATGTATTCCCGCATTATAATGGTGGGCGACCTAGAACAGAAATGTATTCCCGAATTATACTGGTGGGCGACCTAGAACAGAAATGAAAATACATAAATGTATTCCCGCATTATACTGGTGGGCGACCTAGAACAGAAATGTATTCCCGCATTATACTGGTGGGCGACCTAGAACAGAAATAAAAAGACGGAAATGTATTCCCGCATTATACTGGTGGGCGACCTAGAACAGAAATGTATTCCCGCATTATACTAGTGGGCGACCTAGAACAGAAATTAAAAGATAGAAATGTATTCTCGCATTATACTGGTGGGCGACCTAGAACAGAAATGTATTCCCGCATTATACTGGTGGACGACCTAGAACAGAAATGAAAAGACAGAAATGTATTCCCGAATTATACTGGTGGGCGACCTAGAACTGAAATGTATTCCCGCATTATACTGGTGGGCGACCTAGAACAGAAATGTATTCCCGCATTATACTGGTGGGCGACCTAGAACAGAAATGTATTCCCGCATTATACTGGTGGTCGACCTAGAACAGAAATGTATTCCCGAATTATACTGGTGGGCGACCTAGAACAGAAATGAAAATACATAAATGTATTCCCGCATTATACTGGTTGGCGACCTAGAACAGAAATGTATTCCCGCATTATACTGGTGGGCGACCTAGAACAGAAATAAAAAGACGGAAATGTATTCCCGCATTATACTGGTGGGCGACCTAGAATAGAAATGTATTCCCGCATTATACTAGTGGGCGACCTAGAACAGAAATTAAAAGATAGAAATGTATTCTCGCATTATACTGGTGGGCGACCTAGAACAGAAATATATTCCCGCATTATACTGGTGGACGACCTAGAACATAAATGAAAAGACAGAAATGTATTCCCGAATTATACTGGTGGGCGACCTAGAACTGAAATGTATTCCCGCATTATACTGGTGGGCGACCTAGAACAGAAATGTATTCCCGCATTATACTGGTGGGCGACCTAGAACAGAAATGTATTCCTGCATTATACTGGTGGTCGACCTAGAACAGAAATGTATTCCCGCATTATACTGGTGGGCGACCTAGAACAGAAATGTATTCCCGCATTATACTAGTGGGCGACCTAGAACAGAAATGTATTCCCGCATTATACTGGTGGGCGACCTAGAACAGAAATGTATTCCCGCATTATACTGGTGGGCGACCTAGAACAGAAATGAAAAGACAGCAATGTATTCCCGCATTATACTGGTGGGCGACCTAGAACAGAAATGAAAAAACAGAAATGTATTCCCGCATTATACTGGTGGGCGACCTAGATCAGAAATGTATTCCCGCATTATACTGGTGGGCGACCTAGAATAGAAATGAAAAGACAGAAATGTAGTCCCGCATTATGATGGTGGGCGACCTAGAACAGAAATGAAAAGACAGAAATGTATTCACGCATTATACTGGTGGGCGACCTAGAACAAAAATGTATTCTCGCATTATACTGGTGGGCGACCTAGAACAAAAATGAAAAGAGAGAAATGTATTCCCGCATTATACTGGCGGGCGACCTAGAACAGAAATGTATTCCCGCATTATACTGGTGGGCGACCTAGAACAGAAATGTATTCCCGCATTATACTGGTGGGCGACCTAGAACAAAAATTAAAAGATAGAAATGTATTCCCGCATTATACTGGTGGGCGACCTAGAACAGAAATGTATTCCCGCATTATACTGGTGGGCGACCTAGAACAGAAGTGAAAAGACAAAAATGTATTCCCGCATTATACTGGTGGGCGACCTAGTACAGAAATGTATTCCCACATTATACTGGTGGGCGACCTAGAACAGAAATGTATTCCCGCATTATACTGGTGGGCGACCTAGAACAGAAATGAAAAAACAGCAATGTATTCCCGCATTATACTGGTGGGCGACCTAGAACAGAAATGAAAAGACAGAAATGTATATGAATTTGTTTCCTCGTTCCTCCGAGAAAATTTTTAAACAACGGCAGAAAATATTTCTGCCCCGGTTTTGGTGACCTTTCTTATGGCATGTTTTCCGCCACCATCAACCTTTATTTTCCTGTAGAAATCAAAGAGAATCTCGTTAGTTTTAACATGGTGAGTGATCGTGTCACTTCTGCTGGGGTATGATTGTTTCTTTCCCTTTTCCTTGCTCTGTGCTCCCAAAAACTGGTTGGGGGATAAAATTGCTTGCTGGGGATGATATGTCTGCTGGGGATGATTTTCCATTTATCCCTTCCCCGCCTTCTTGTTTCAGAACGACCTGTGGGAGTCCTCTTTAATTCCAAAACTACTCTCTTAAAAGTTTTATTCCTTCCCAGAACTGCAGGGCATATGATGTTATCACCTGGGGATATCCTTATTGGGGACATGACTGTTATGGTTGTCTTGCGGCGGATCAATTCTCCCTGCCTCCTTCCCCCTTTCTGTGGTGTCTGGCCACCTCGGACCTTGGTCCATGATCTATCGACATTCTGCTGAGGGATCTTCTTGGAACTTGGTCCATAAGTCCCTCATCGTTTTCCGCTTTTCTTCACGTCCCCCTTAACTTTCTCAGCCAATTTGTCCTTTGGTTTTGCAACAAACGTCTTTTGTCTTGTTGCCTCATTTTTGGCCTGTCCCATTCGTATTTTGCTTTTGTACCACTTTGGCCCCTGGTAGTAAACTCTGAAAAATCCTTTTCAAAACAAATTTCTGGAAAGAAATGAAAAAAGATAGAAAAGGAGAAGAATCTTTCTGAACAAATGCTGAGGGGGGAAGGAGAAAAGGAAAGAACTTATTTGGATGGTATGACTGGTCCCTATGGTCATGTCGTGCACTACAGATTCCCGACCCAGTCTATTTGTATTCATCAATCTGCCTGATGGCCTTACTTGCTGGGGATAGATAGGTGCTCACCTCTTCGCAGATGCGGATCCTATTGCCAATCTATCTTGTCGCCTTACAATGCCCTTCGAGGGTTTTCACTAATAAGACTCTCTTTTCTCTCAGCTCCCATCGCCTTACAGTGCCCTTCGAGGATTTTCACTAATAAGACTCTCTCTTTTCTCTCAGCTCCCATCGCCTTATGGTGCCTGTGAAGGTTTTCACCGATAAGACTCTCTCATTTTATCTCTCTCATCTTTCATCGCCTTATGGTGCCCGCAAAGGTTTTCACCGATTAAGACTCTCTCATTTTATCTTTCAACGGGTGATTGGAGTGTTGCCGATATGACTCTCTCTTTCGGAGATTCTTTTCGGCCATCAATTCATTTCCAGTTTATAACCCTCTTCTTTGCTGGAGATCAGCGTATTATTCTCGGCTTTCATTGGTCTGGCTTGGCACTTCTCGGATATTGATCAGGAGGTCTTTTTGGGCATCGATGTTGGTTTTGTGTGTCAAATATTTAACTTAACTTTGATGGGTGAAGTGTTACAACTCTTGGAATCAAACCCTTTTTGGATATTCAAAAACATAATTCCTGCCCCAGTTTTCTTGCTTGGGGAATTTTATATTCACACTATGTTGAGCTATGCATATTATGCATACTATGACCGAGCCGTGATGCGCCTACGTATCCTCTTTGAGGAATCAGGTCAAACGTAGTTCCTAACGCTTTTGTTGTTTTGTTTTTGTGATTTTTATCTCTTTTTTTTTCATTTTTCTTTTAATTTCCCTTTTTTCCATATCTTTTTCCCATTAGTGATTCCAAAAGAGGGGTATGAAAAACTAACTTAAGGCTCAAAAGGGGGAAGCAAAGGTTAAAAGTGTTTGGATAGAAGAAAGAATTGCCTCCGTCATTTCATTATCCAATAAGTACTAAATACAAACGAACGAACCAATAGCTACCATAATTAAAGAAATCACGCATAATATCTTTTGACTGCATCAGAATTGATAGCCATGTCGACACACCTTCCCTCGATATCTGTTAGACACAAAGCATCGTTGGACAACAGTCTGGTCACGATATAAGGCCCTTGCCAATTTGGGGCGAACTTGCCTTTTGCTCAATGTGGATGCTGATTTTGGTTTCTCTGACATTATCTGCATCCCCTAGATTCACAGCCTCAGTGTCATTCAGATTAGGCTTGGGTTTCTCTTCAAATTGGCACAGTTCTCGGTTTATTTCTTCGAAGGCTTCATCTCCGTCATATTCAGACTCATCGTCACAATCGATCTCTTATATCATTAAGTCGGAGTCGGATTGATTTATTAGACTAGGTCGAAGATCCGCTGTGCATACCATGTCATTAGAACCAGTAAAAAGAGAACATTTCAGAAAGAAAAAGAACAAAACAAAATTAAAACGAGACAAAAGAAAAGAATTTTATTGAAATTGCGGGATAACAGGGTTCACACTTTTACAAAACAAAATAAGAGTTGGATTACACCCTGGAATAATCCGAAACAAGAAAGCAAAAATCAAAGCCCACTACCAGGACTCCCCCCGGATAGGAAGAGGAGTAACCGTCCAATTGTTGGTTTTGGCCTCAGGCCCCACAAACTGTATGTCCGCTCTTACACCTGTCGATTCTTCTTTCGGAGCGGCTTGGATTGTCATCACTGTCTATGAGGGTTTCTTTGGCTCTCCTCCCTCGTATACCAGCTCGATCATGTGAGCTTCGTGGTGTACTGGCAATGGGTTTTGGTTGATGTTGGGCGCCTCCGGCGTCTGGACTTCGATCTTATTGGCATCAATAAGATCTTGTATTGCATACCTTAACTTCCAACACTTTTCGGTATCATGCCCCAGCATTCCTGAGCAGTACTCACAGCTTATTGATCGGTCCAAATTTTGGGGTGGAGGATTTGGTCCTCTAGTCTCGACAGGACTAACCAAACCTAATTGCCTCAATTTGTGGAACAAGGCGGTGTAGGTTTCTCCCAACTCAGTAAAAACTCTATGTCTCTGTAGCCTGTCATTTCTAGCAGCTTGATTTCCTCGAAAGCCCGCCCCTGGAGGGTTTCTGTATGCCCTTGGTGGAGGATAGGTGTTTTGCGGTGGTGCATGTGTGTTCTGGGGAGCCGGCGCACGCCATTGCGGGCAAGCCGGAGGCTGAGTGTATGTCTGGGCTTGGTGCACGGAGAAGTGTGGTTCTTGGGGTGGATAGTAGTGTTGTGGTGGACTGTATGGGTAGTTTGGCCTGTGGGGTCTGGGTTGGTTGTAGTATGGTTTGCCGGACCTGGACCAACTGCTTGCCTCAATCGTGGCAATTTCTTCTTTCTTCCTCCTTCCCAGCGCACCTCTTGTGCCGCTCTGAATAGCCTGGGTCGTTGCCTTGAGCGCCGAGTAATTCAGGATTTTGTCAGACCTCTGACCCTCCTCTATCATGACCCCTATCTTTACTACTTCATTGAAAGATTTTCCAACCGTCGTCACCAAGTGACCAAAGTAAGTTGGATCCAGTGTTTGCAAGAAGTAGTCCACCATTTCTCCCTCTCTCATGGGAGGATCAACTCTGGCTGCTTGTTCTCTCCAGCGGAAATCAAACTCACGAAAGCTTTCCCCAGGCTTCTTTCCGGTCCTCAGCAATGTGAGACGGTCAGGGACTATCTCGAGATTGTATTAAAAGTGACCCGCGAAAGCCTGCGCCAGATCATCCCAAGTGTACCATCTGCTGGAATCCTGCCTGGTATACCATTCCAGTGCCGATCCACTCAAGCTTTGACCGAAATAAGCTATCAGTAGCTCGTCTTTGTCGCCTGCCCCTCTCATCTTGCTACAAAAGCCCCGCAAATGTGTCATGGGATCACCGTGCCCTTCATATAAATCAAACTTAGGCATCTTGAACCCAGCCGGGAGTTGGACATCCGGGAAAGGGCATAGATCCTTGTAGGCCACGCTGACCTGGTTGCCCAATCCGTGCAGGTTCCTCAAGGACTGCTCTAGGCTTTTGAACCTCCTCATTACCTCATCTTGTTCTGGGACCTTAACCGACTTTTCAATCTCTGCCGGTACCTCCAAGTGCGGATTGTAGATATGGGGTTCTGGTGCGTGATGTGGGCTCAGGGGGATAGTATTGCGTATCGTGAGCCTGAAACAACGGCTCGCTGGTTGATCTTTGCAGGGTGGCTGATGTGGGTCCCATAAAAGTGGGAACATTTGGTGTTAGGATAGGTTGATGGGGTGGTGGAGCTTGGGAATCATTGGGGCTTCTCTCCTGAAGATAACGGTGATTCGGGAGGCTTGTTAAAGGGCCAGAGTGAGGGTATTCCGGCATATGCCCCAGTGGTTCAGGGCTCTCTTGTGCTTTGGCCAGAGCTAACTGCATTGCATTCATATCTAGTCCCATCCTTTCTATTTTCTCCATCGCTTCTTTTAACAACTGGCTCAACGGCCTTTCTTCCTCGGTACTATTTTCTGAAGTAGTCATGCTCGTTGTTACCGGTCCTTTGGATCTGGTTTGGTAAGGGTGTGTTGCCAGAATGCTTTAACAACTAACTGTCTGATATTTGTGGAAAACAACAAACTTGTTAGCGTTAGAGTTTAACAGATTTGATGATAGCACATTGGGGATGCAATGCTCCTAGGCAGTTAACCATTTCTAATATGCTTTGCTTCAAACACATGAAGTCATCCCGGCTCGCTTATTTGCCCCTTTAAAGTACTTTGGGAACCCCCTGTATTTTATTTTTATATTTTCTTCTTCTCTTTTTTTTTCTTTTTTTTTTTTTCTTTTTTTTTGGAATTATCAATTTTCATAATAAAATAAACTGGGTTTCAAAGGTTTAAAGATGACTTACAAACTTGAAAATCAAACAACCCACATATTCTAATCAAAAGTTTTACAAACTCAAAAACAAACGGCCAGCTCCCTTTCTCTGTTCGACAAATGCAACGAAACGGTTATTTTTGCAAATGTGGCCCCTTCCAAATTTCACATGAATTTTGAGGCCGGGGAGAATTATTTTATGACACTTTACAAACTTGTCCGTTCTTTTACGAAATAGCCTTTCGACAACTGAAAGATATTCTAAGGCTATTTCGGCAAGAACGGTATAAGACACTGTCGAAGCTGGCTCGGCTTATTTTGACTAAAAATCCAAACGGTATTCACCTGACAGCTGACTCTTTGTTTTTTTTTTAAAAAAAAATTAAATAAAAGACCTGTTGTTGCAAACACAGCCTTTCAGCGTCTCGGAGACAAAGATTTTAAGGCTGTGTGGGTCAACTGGACCAAAATCCTAAAAAATGACCCAAGGTGGCTGTTTATACAAAGTCAACCTTCCGGCGTCCCTTTCGGGAACATTCGGCTATTTTTGACAAAAACAGCCTCACCCGACTTATTTATGACTCTTTTTATCATTTTTCAAAAATAGAAAACTCAATATTGCAAACACGACCTTTTAACGCCTCGGGGACGAAGATTTTTAAGGCTGTGTGGGTCAACTGGACCAAATCTTAAACATGACCCAAAAAGTGGTTGTTTATGCAAAGTCAGCCTTCCGGCGTCCCTTTCGGGAACATTCGGCTGTGTCTTGACAAAACAGCGTCACCCGACTTCTTTATGACAAAATTAAAATTTTGACATTTTTTTTTCTTTTTATTTTGTTTATTTATTTGTTTTTGGCTATTTTAGCAAAAGGGGGGTTGGACCCGATGAGGGTTGCCTACGTATCTCACATCCGGTGAGAATCAAACCCGCGTAGTTCGGGCAGATCATAAATAAGTAAATGAACTAACTTTTTATTTTTTTTATTTTTTTATTTTATTATTTTTTTTGAAGGAAAGACTTATAAAGAAGAAAATGGAGCATTTTTGCAAAGAAGGATTTCTAAAAAAATATTTTTTTGGAATTTTACTTCCAATGAAAGAAAGGCTTCTAAAAGTATTTTTTTGAATTTTGAATTTTCTTTTCAATTTTGAAAGAAGAAGGAAAATATTTTCGGATTTTTTATTTTATTACATATTTTTTTTAATAATTAAAAAGACTTTCTAAAGAAGTCAATAATGGAAAATATTTTTGAATTTTTTGTTTTGAAAATTGGGGGTCTAAAAAAACTTTTCTAGACTTTTTGGCAAGACAAATATTTTTTGCAACAAATAAAGATATATATATATATATATATATATATATATATATATATATATATATATATATATATATATATATATATATTTGTTGGAAATAAAGAAAAACTTTTTGGATTTATATATATATATATTTACAACAAATAATGAAAACCACTTCAATGCCCGACTCTTTTTAATTTTTTTATTTTTGGCATTTTCATAAACAAATAAATAAATAAAAAAAATCATTTTAAAAACAAAACTTTTTTTTTATTTTCATTTTCATGGCAAGACAAACTATTTTTTTCTATATTTTGTTTTGAAAAACAAGACAGAACAACGACTTTTTTTTCTTCTATTTTTCCTTTGCTTTTAATAAAACAAACTAGTAAGACATTTTTTTTTTCATTTCGGCAGAGTTTTGACAGTATTTGGGCATTGGGTTTTTTCAAAAATAAATAATTAACTCCCTAACCGCTATTTCCTTTTTTTCCAATTTCACAATATTCATAATATTCAAACACCGGTCAGCATGCAGGCGCGAGACAAATAAATGCACGGAAAACAAATAGGATGCATCAGGATGGTCTTTTCATATCAGGTTACTAGTCCTAGACGAACCCAACCCCTGTGTTGAGTCCCCTAAGTCAAATGCAACGTGATGCAAATAAGCGTTCCTACTAGGGATCCGACATGAAGTCACGTTATTCTATGTTTAAAACCTGGGTCGGTGTTCTAGACAGTGTACCCGAGCGGACAACTCGAGTTGAGGAAGGAGCTCCTTTCCGGGAACCAAAAGGCTAGCCAGCTTAGAAACTTTCCGAGCCTCTTTTATTTAGGGTATGACACTAACAGAATAGGGAGTCTTAACCAGTAAGCACATCCCCAGAGATAAGAAGAGAAGGTTTCGGCACAGTTTATAGGTACAATTCAAATAACATCAAAGCAGTAAAAAACATCATTTTGCACATTTAGGCCAAAACATGTAATAAGATCAAATAATAAATAAAGCCAAATATAACAATTCATCTAAGCTCGAATTTCTAACTCTGAACCAGTGGTTCTGGGTTTTTATTCCCCAGCAGAGTCGCCAGAGCTGTCACACCTCCTTTTTTTGCCCCCGCGAGGGGCGTAGGGGTTTTTCCAATTAAAGGACAATCGAAATGGGATTCGTTTATTTACTTCAGAGTCGCCACTTGGGAGATTTAGGGTGTCCCAAGTCACCAATTTAATCCCGAATCGAGGAAAAGAATGACTCCATATTACAGTCTGCGTACCAGAAATCCGAATAAGGAATTCTGTTAACCCGGGAGAAGGTGTTAGGTATTCCCGAGTTCCGTGGTTCTAGCACGGTCGCTCAACTGTCATATTCGGCTTGATTATCTGATTTCGTACAAATATGAACTCATGTGCAAATTTTAACTTTTTACCGCTTTCATAATTATTATTATTATTTTTTACAAGGAATTGCAACGTTGTGAAAATGTATCTCGAACCGCGTCATAATCAATGTACCCGTGGTCGTCGACACACTTTGACTCCGTTGAGATTTGGATTTGGGTCACATAAATGTGCACCCGAGTTTAAGAAAATTAAATTATTAAAGGCGCGCCTAAAGCGACTAGCGTATCATCTACTTTGGGTAGGGCTGTGATATTTTGCTAAACGGTCCATCCCGAAGTCTAAGCAATTTTAAAGCAAATATTTACTGAGGGCCCGCAATTTTGTATTTTTATTCGGCGAGGCTCATCTCATTCTTATTTTTTAAAGGAATTTGCAACGTCATGGAAATGCATATCGGACCACGTCACAATCAATGTACCCGTGATTAGAGCCACATTTCGACTCCGTTGAGATTTGGATTTGGGTCACATAAATGTACACCCGAGTTTAAGAAGGTAAGATTATTAAAATGCGCGCCTAAAGCGATTAGCGTATTATTATTTTGGGTAAGGCCGTGGAGTTCGCTAAGCGGCCTATCCCGAGTTCTAAGTCATTAACACGTACATTTTTGTGAGGGCCCCACAATCTGTGCGTTTTATTTGGCGAGGCTCGTCTCATTTTTATTTAAAAGGATAAACCTACAGTGACTACATTTTTTCTATTAAGTTCGTCTCTAAAATAAAAGAAAATCTCCCGATTAATTACATGCTAAAAAGACGTAACTTATTAGTTATTAGTTTACGGCTAATGCGAATGGAAAATTACAATCGAGTATGTACAAAGAAAGACTACTTTCATTCTATATTCTATTATTTAATAATACTAGAACATGAGATTGACACACCATAATATCAAAACAAATTAACTAGTATTTGATTAATTTAAACTAACATTATTAGATGAAGAAGTTATACATATGCAACCCCTTACTCATTAATCAGTCAACTACATTATTATACAAAGAAAGGAAAATTCTATTCAAACACAAATCTAAACAGGAGGAATTCAACAGGAACAAAGCCTGATTAATATTTCATTTCGCTTCAAGCCGAGAGTGTACAAATGTGTACCTGGAAATGACAGTACAAGAAGAAAAGAATGAGGAGTCAGCAGTAGTAATAACACAGCAACAACAGGTTCAGCAACACCGCAAAATCAGTAACGACCAGTAGAATAACCCAGTAACAGATTGAAAAATCAGCAATACCAAAGTGCAATCGCAGTCAAAGCAGAAGAGAGACGGATATAAGATGCAATAGTTTACTAATTTTGAATAACACTCGAGGAAAGGCAAACGGAAATTATTCAAGTGAAAGTTCAAATTGTCTTTCTCTTCTAAGTCTTCAAACTCTCTTAAAAAAAACTCTCAAGTGTAGAAGTCCCCTCGTTTTTTTCCAGTCCTTTTTTTCGTTCCCCCTCAATAATGTGTCAAAATACCCTATATATAACAAGACTCTTGTCTTGAATCCCCAACCCGAAATATTCCCCCAATGGCATGCTTTGTCCCCACTAATTAATGTTTTCTTTATTTTAAACCCTTGTCCCCCATGCCTACATGCTTTGTTCCCCACTACATTAAATAAATATATCCACCCCAACCCATTACATCTTGTCCCACATGCCTAACATAAACAATTACAATATTCCCCCCACTACATTATGTCTTGTCCCCCACTATATTAAACAATTATATCAACCCCACCCCATTACATCTTGTCCCCCATGCCTAACATAAAGAATTATTCAAAATGTTCAATTCCAAAACTACCCCTCCGACCTTATTGCAATTACCATTTCACCCCTGAACGTACTACAATTTACCAAACTACCCCATCAGCTATAACCAATTCCCCTAATCAATCTCAACCAAAATATAGCCAATATGACCAATTTCTAAACAAATTCAACAACAAATCATATGAACACAGATGAATCATACAACTTCAAATTAATGAAAATAAATTAATCATATTGAGAACCTATCCTGGTTAACTTAGACCAAAATGGATGAGCAAGGAAACAACAATATTAACAACAAAATACATGATTCAAACTAAATCAACAAATCAAAAACCAAAACATACTCAAATTAAATTACTGGATGAACTTCAAACAAAGAATAAACATGCATTAAATCCATATTAAATAACAAACATGACGGATTCAAATGATTAAACCAACATATTTCCCTATTACAACTAAATTCTTTTAGAAAAATAAAAACAAAACCGAAGAAGAAACAATTATGAATTTAAACTTGAATCTAACAACATTAACAATTTCTGAAAAATACATAAAACACATGAAACAAACTGAAGAAATAATTAATTAAACTTCAATTTGAATCTAACAAACATTAAACTAACAATTTCACATGAACAAACTGAAAAATTAACAAAACGATGAATATGAAACAAAACAAAAATCAAACATTTACTGATTTTATATTCGAGAATATCAAAACAAAATACGGAAAACATGAAACTCAAACCTACTAACCGGATCCAAGTGACGATGAACTTGAATGAAAACAAATCTGTCCGGAAACGATTATCGCACAAAAATCACTCGAATCTGCCCGAAAACTTAAACAATGGACGAAGCTTCGCTGGAGGGGTGTTTGGCGACGACGAGAGCTGAAGCAGCAACGATGGGGTCTGTTTGGACGTAGCGAAGAAGAAGCAGTAGCAGCTGGTCGTTTGGATGGAGACAAGTGAAACGAAACCCCATGTCCATGGCTGGAGCTCAGAGATGACAGAGGTGAGCGTAGGCAGCCATGGATGTGTGTTTTGGAGTTTGGAGGAGTTGTTCATGGTGAGGGTGGTCGATGGGGTGTTGGAGGAGACGATGGGGCTGGGCAACTATGGAGCTGCTGGTGCGTGTGTGTGTGTGTTTGAAGAAGACGAAGCAAGGGCAGCCATGGATGGGGTGTTTGGGATTTTGGAGAAGAAGAAGAGAGGGTGGGGGCGGATAGTTTAGTTTAGGGTTTGGTTTTTTTTTGTTTGTTTTTGTTTTGTTTTGGAAAAAAATGAAAAATGAAGAGGGGTTAGGTATTGGGTTTATGGGGCGGACCGGGTCGACCCGTGTGGAGATGGACCGGGTCATGGGGAAGGTTGGGTATTTTTGGGCTTGTAGCTTGAATTAGAAGAAGAACCCAATTCCGATTTTTTTGTATTTTTGCTCTCTTTTCTTCTTTTATTTTTGTAAAACTAAATTCTAAAAATCCTTAAATTATTATTAAGAACTATATTAAGTTATAAAAGCGCAAATTAACTCCCAATAACAATTAACGCACAATTAAGTAATAATTAAGCATAAAATTGTACAATTGGACATTAAATGCTTAAAATGCAAAAGATGCCTATTTTTGTAATTTTCAATTTTTGTAAAGCAAACTTAATTACTAACAATTGTAGAATTAAATCCTACATGCAAAATGCGACATAATTTTGTATTTTTTATTAATTTAACAAATAAACATGCACAGACAAATACAAATAATTATCCAAAAATATCACAAAAATTCTCAAAATTGCACACCAAGAAAAATCATTTTATTTTGAATTTTTGGGAGTAATTCTCATATAGGGCAAAAATCCCGTGCTTACAGATTCGTTCGGTCTTCGATTCAAACCTACAGCGGCAGATGTGAAAAGGGCTAAAAGGTTGAAACAGAAGGCGTGAGTACTTCCAAAGCCTATTCCGCGTCTCTCCAGGTCTTTTGTCAAGCCCGGTGCCAGGAAACACCCAGTGACAACAGTTCCAAGTTCTGTGGTTGACATTGATGAGGAGTTAATTGAAAGGTTCCAAAGGTTGTTTGATGATGTGAACATGGTGGAAGTTGAAAAATGTTCTAGCAAAGCGGACGTGTAGTTCGTCGGGCCGAATGCAAAGCTTAACAATTGGAAGGCTACTCATCTCCCTACCCGGAAGAAGTCTTGGTGGTTTATTTTATTTTCCTTTCTAGTTGGGTCATTCCAGGGTTGTGACCCATACTTTTATTTTCCGCTTGTTGATGTACAAACCCTATTATCCTTTATTTTCAATGAAATACAATTTCCTTTTTCCATCATTCCTGATAGTTTTATTTTTGTTTTTCTTTTCTTCTCTATACAGTTCTTTTTATGCTGGTTTCAATAACATGACATGCATGAGGAATCTTCGGCCTAGTCTTAAAAGTCAATCTAATTTTGAAATAATAGTCCAAGAAATAGAGTGTGATGATGAATCAGAATATGATGAAGATGAGGCCTTTGAAGAGATTAGTAAGGAACTAAGTCATTTTGAGGAAAAACCCAAGCCTAACCTGAATGATACAGAAGCAATCAATTTAGGGGACCCAGATAATGTCAGAGAAACTAAGATAAGTGTCTATCTTGAACTACAAATCAAGGAAGAAATAATTAAAGCATTGTTTGAGTATAAGGATATTTTTGCATGGTCATATGATGACATGCCAGGCTTGAGTACCAATTTGGTGGTCCACAAATTGCTAATCGATCCAGCATTCCCGCCCATCAAGCAGAAGTTGAGAAAATTCAAAACTGACATGAGTGTGAAGATTAAATAAGAGGTCACAAAGCAGCTTGATGCAAAGGTTATTCGGGTCATGCGGTATCCCACGTGGTTAGCCAATGTTGTGCCTGTGCCAAAGAAAGATGGTAAGACCAGAGTGTGTGTTGATTACCGTGATCTCAACAAGGCAAGTCTAAAGGATAACTTCTCATTGCCAAATATCCACATTTTGATTGATAATTGTGCCAAACATGAGATTGGGTCCTTTTTGGATTGCTATGTGGGCTATCATCAGATTCTAATGGATGAGGAAGATGAGGAAAAGACGGCATTAATCAGGCCATGGGGAACATATTGCTACCGGGTCATGCCTTTTGGTTTGAAAAAACGCCAGGGCAACTTATATAAGGTCAATGACAACCATATTCCATGACATAATACATAAAGAGATTTAGGTTTACGTGGATTATGTGATCATAAAGTCCAGGAAGCAGTCTGACCACGTCAGAGATTTGAGAAGGTTCTTCCAAAGGCTCCGCAGGTACAATCTTAAACTCAACCCTGCAAAGTGTGCATTTGGTGTCCCATCCGAAAAACTGTTGGGATTCATAGTCAGCCGGCGGGGCATTGAATTGGATCCGTCAAAGATTAAAGCTATTTAGGAATTGCCCTCGCCAAAGAACAAGACCGAGGTGATGAGTCTGTTAGGGAGGCTGAACTACATCAGCAGGTTTATCGCTCAGCTCACGACAACTTGTGAGCCCATCTTCAAATTGCTAAAAAAAGATGATGCGATTAAATGGACCGATGAGTGCCAGGAAACCTTCGATAAGATCAAGGAGTATTTGTCGAACCCACATGTGTTGGTCCCACCAGAACCAGGAAGACCTTTGATTTTTCATTTGACAGTCTTGGATAATTCATTTGGATGTGTATTGGGTCAACATGACATCACTGGCAGGAAAAAGCGGGTCATCTATTATCTCAGCAAGAAGTTCACATCTTATGAGGTTAAGTACACTCCCCTTGAGAGGACGTATTGTGCCCTGACTTGGGTGGCGCAGAAGTTGAGCATTACCTATCGTGCTACACTACTTACCTCATCTCTCATCTGGATCCTTTGAAGTATATTTTTCAGAAGCCCATGCCCACAGAAAAGCTCGCAAAGTGGCAGATCTTACTCACAGAGTTTGACATCATATATGTGACTCGGACAGCGATGAAAGCCCAAGCTTTGGCTAATCACTTGGCCGAAAACCCGGTAGATGAAGAATATGAACCTTTGAGGACTTACTTCCTTGATGAAGAGGTAATGCATATCGACGAGGTTGAAAAGGAGGAAAAGTCCGGTTGGAAACTCTTCTTTGATGAGGCTGCTAACATGAAAGATTTCTAAAACAGGGCATCACTACCCTGTTATAGCTCAGCTTCGTTTCTATTGTACCAACAACATGGCTTAATACGAAGCATGCATTCTGGGTTTGAAGACCTACCAATATGTATATGTGAATATTCAACAATGACTTTAAAGGGTGATTGACCATTTGGATTTTAAACCAAAAAAAAACATACATCTTTTTGTGGGTATTACATATATACAGGATTGGAAAATGAATGGTGGTTCTGTAGTTCATCCCAGGAAATGGGTTTCAAGAATCAAAGAGAAGCTCACATGGGATGCTTCCTGGTTATTAGTACTAAATTCCAACCTAGATCAATGTTCACATCACAAATTAGTTGACGAAAATGGGGTGAACAAATCCTTCTTGCAATTCCAATATTAATAAATTAAAAACCAAGATTTTCACACTAAGTTTCCAATTAAATTCCCAAAAATTCCAAGAATGCATAATAGCACAACTCATTTAACTCATTTCATGGTAGATTTTCATAAAGGAATTGATTAAAGAAGTACCTTTGGCTATCCGGATTTCCAACTTGGGTTTACATAAAGCAAAGAAGGACGGCAAGTGAGATCTGGCATTGGATGAGACTGTAAACCATTTTATTTCCAACTTGGGTTTACATAAAATATGGTTTTTATATTTACTTGGAATGTAAACCCAAGTAAAATCATTTTACTTGCTCTTTTACATTTAAATACAACTCTTTATGAAACGATTACAGTTATTTCAATTTGTTAGGCACAATTAATTATTATTTGAGGAATCAATAATTTATCTTTTGATTATTAGTTTTTAAATCATTTTACAATATTTTAACTATAAAATATAGTATTAATTATGTATAGTTCTAGTTTCTAAATATGTAATATCAAAAAGATTTATTATAAAAGAAAAATCATAGGAATCGAAATTATAATTGTGCAGGAGGCTCCCATAAATATCACTTGACCGAAAGTCTCTATAACATGTAAGGATTGTAGAATCAATATTCAAATACACTACTTAAATGTAACACGTTATGGTTTAACCTAAAAATTGTACTTAATAGATGAAGTGCTTAAATTTATGTGATGAGCCACAAGCAATCGATTCGATTCAAAAAATATAATAAAAATGAATCAAAGAAGAAATAATTCTTAATGGAAGATTCTTGATAGAATGATGGGCCGAAAAGAGCTTAATGAGCCGAACTATGCCAGACTAGGGAACAAGTTGCTATGAATTATAATGTCTAGAACTGTAGAGAAGAAAATTAGATGATTACAGTGGTGGTAAGGTGTGCCAAATATAGGACTAATTCTAGGTAATCACCTCCCTTGAATTATGAGTCCACTAAGAAATTTGCCGCCCTTCGCGCGGTTATAAATAACAACAATGTATATTTAGAAATAATTTTTTTATAATTTTAATTGAGATAGAATAGATAATTTTTAAGTATATATGCATAAAAATTAATTATATGTGGTATATTACAAAATCAATATTTTTTATAAAATAGAGCTCTGAGTAAATTGCATTATATACGTAAATTCTCTCCTTTTTTTTTATATAAATGAATTGCCCATTTAGTTGTGTTACCCTTCAAGCATCAAGAATCTAAAGTTCAAAAGTTTTAACTAACACACAAAGAACTTAGCTTTTGTAGTCACATAAAAAGAAGAAAGGAGCATCAAGAATCTAAAGTTCAGAAAAAATAACTATTTCAAAGACTGTGAAACACCTTCAGTAACTGATAAAAACTTAGATGTGTAGAGTCTCATAAAAGAAATAAATCTAAAGTTCAAAACTTTAGACTATTTCAGCAACGAAACAATGGAAGTAGGTTACTGCAAAAAAGAGTAACAGTCATTGCGTCTCTTATGTGATCGCTGAAGAGTTCAACATTTCATTTTGAGGTATCTCCGGCTCTTACTGAAGTCTTCATCATCTATGTCAAATCTGACTATTCTTAAGGAGTCTCCAAATCTCTTAGTCCTCTTACTCATCTCCTACTCTTTCTATTCCTAGACAAAAAGATATTTTCATGAAAAATTCCAAGAACAGAACCATTTCTTGAAGAGGTTGTCTTCCCTCAAGATTCTGTCGCTAAAGATTTAGCTTGTAAAGAGGCTCAATTGAATGTCCAACTTAGGAAGTTCATCTCCATCCTCTAACTAAAAGTTGAGGACAACTTTCTATATTTTTTGCAGTCTCTGTCGCTTATTACTATCATACTCTTCTGATATGAATTTTCAAGTTGATCAAAATATGGAAACCATACTGAAAAGCTTTGATACAAGTGAATAATGCACACTGTAAAGAACTCGGACTCAAGCGCCATTTGTTAATCCACATCGACCCACTGGTACACAGTTTAAAGAAGAAAAAATATAGTTAGTCTGATTTGATACTGCAACAATGATTAAAAAGCGGAGCGATTAAGAATGAAAAATGAAAGGTGTGATTAAGATGATTGAAATTCCAATATATCTTTAAGGGCAGGATGACCAACAAATGTTGTTGCTAGGCAGAGAGCTAACCATCATCTTGTTGAATGAATCTTGCAGGAAAAAGGATTTCCCTTTGTTTCTATACCTTATTTTCTCCCTGCACAAGGAAAAAGTAAAAATCTATTTCAAACTCATAAAAGGTGCATATCATCACCCTGCAAATGCTTTAAGAAACGGAAGGAGAATCCTTTAAAGTCATGAGGCTTGAAAGAGAAAACAACTTCTGTAGTTTGTTTGAGCCTGCCATTTCAAATGCCCATTACTTCAATATCCTCCATTGGGAACAACGGATTCAACCCCTGCTTAGACATCATGTGCCTAGAAGAGACACAGAACGAATAAGATATTAAAGGTAATAACAACTTGACTAATGGCTGCTGGAATCTTGATTAAGGAAATCATATCAATATATTGAGACTCACGATATGTTGGAACAAAATACCGCATCTAGAATTAAATCATTCAACGACCAAGTAAATCATTGCCATCAATCATTTTGACAGTAAGCTGGGGAGGATGTACCACTTTAGTTATGGGTTCAATTGAACCCATAACTTTCGAAGCGAATTATAAATTTATGTGTATAACGTCACTAAAATTGCAATAGATAGTAGACATGAACCCATAACTTAATAAGTATAATAGGTTTAATGCTAAAAACCTCAACGGTTGAACCCATAGGGTTTCAATTCTGGATTCGCCTCTGACAGTAAGGTAAGTCTTCGCTACAACTACAGTCATTTGTGGTAACAACCATCAATAACATTATCATCCTTCTCAATCTAAGCCGTTAAAAAGGCTATTGAAAAGTTCTTTTATTTATATTTATTCAAAAGGACGAAGGTAAAGACTCCAATTCAAGGACTGCTAAGTCTAGAATTTACCATTAATCTGAGAAGTTATATCTTCCAGTGAATTTCTCAAATGAAAAGCACCAAATATCCATTTCTCTTGTCATTAGTAATTCTTATTCTCCACTTTTGAGCTCATTTTAAAATTCCTGATAGTAGAAAACATATGAAGAAGAAAAAATTAAGCATCAGCAAGAAAACAAAAAAATTGCAACACAATGGGCAATCTTTCATCTTACAATTCCCCATCTTTTTTCTTTCTCTAAAGAAGATCAAGTTGGTAACAAAGTCATATATTGTAAAACAATTACAAGCTCTCTTTATAGAAGTGATTACTTTTAAGGTTTTAAAGGATTTTAGAGAAAAGAACTTTAGCAAGACAAAGAGAAAAAGATATCAACATGTCTTCTTCTGTTTTTCATTCTTACTCGTCTTTTCTCAATTGGTGAAATAGTAGAAAGACTGTAAAGATAGGAAGGCTAAAAGATATTTAGAAGATTCAAATATTAAAAGTAAGGAAGAATGTATATAATAATAGAAACTTGCCTAAAAAGGAATGCACCCTTATTTCTTATGTCTCTATTAATTTTCCTACAATGAACAAAAGGCCAAAAAAATTAAAATCTGCAATCAGTTGATGGTAAAAGTATGCAGTCGGCTTTTTGATAAACATTTTAATCAAATGAGTAGTAAAGTATATTGCACGTATAGATATGTTGTCTAGCAGTTTTGTTTTTGAATCAAAGACTGGGATTAGTAATCTATAATGTGATACACGATAGCATACAAATGTATGAAAGAATATAGAGATTAGCAGGGAGTGAACAAAATTTAAACTTAGGGGGAAAAAGAAGGTAGAGAGGGTGGAGTATAGAGAAATTCGGCAAAAGTAGAGAGAAATAGTGTAAAAAGAGAATGAAAGAGTATGAAATATTTGGAAGGGTATGGAAAGAGAGTAAATAATCATTATGGGAATAAACTGATCTGTATGTGAATGAAAATAGGGAGTAAAGAATCGGTGTGGGAAGAGATGGCTGGGTATCTGAATCAATTTGTTAGTATTATGTGGAATAAAAAGGCGAAAAACTATAGAGGGGGAGAAAATGCATTTCCTGCTAAGTGGGAATGTCATGTAACCCAGTGTATGTCCCTCTCTCTATATACATTACAGATTATAATAAAACTGACTTGCTCCAGGTAAGGGTGTCTTTTGGAAGGGGAGAAGAGGACTTGGATAACGGCGAGAAGGCAATAATACAATAAAATTGGTAAAATTCAGTTCATGGCCATCATAATTATGCCGTGGTATTTTTTTCCTGATCATTACAATATTGTAGCAATGTTAAATATCTATGTCACTTCAAACAGCACACAAAAGTGTAGAGAAGATGGAAAAACTATATGAGTAAACTATAACCTTCATAGAGAGATGTTGTCGAACTTCGTTACCAAAAATATAATAGCAGTCCTTCAGATAAAATAACTTCGTTCGTTATTCATTAGGCAAATAATAATGGTAATAGTATTTAAGAATATTTAGAGCAGTAGTTACAAATTGTGCAGAAACAATAGTAACGAATTGTGCATAAATCGCAGTGGCGAAGGTTATCTGGAGAGTACCTCAATCTCGTAACAGCGTTTTGTCTTCGCAATCATAGTGTCCCCACACCTATAAAATTATTAGTGTGACGGCCCGACCAGTCGTCTCATGAGTTACCGCTCCGTTTTCCCTATTTCTTCTTTTTTATGCTTCGTTATCTGCATTTTATGTGGTCGATTTGAGAAGTTTGCGTTCAGAGTGGATTTGGTAAGAAATGAGACACTTAGTTTCTTTTAAGAAGGTTTAAGTTGGAAAAGTCAACCGGATGTTGACTTATGTGTTAGAGGGCTCGAATGTGAGTTCCGATGGTTCGGTTAGCTTCGGAAGGCGATTTATGACTTAGGAGTGTGATCGGAATTAGTTTCGGAGGTCCGGTGTAGAATTAGGCTTGAAATGGCGAATTCAGTATTTTGGCGATTTCCGGTTGATAGGCGAGATTTTGATCCGAGGGTCGGAATGGAATTCGAGAGTTGTTATAGCTTCGTTATGTTATTTGGGATGTGTGTGCAAAATTTCAGGCCATTCGGACGTGGTTTGGTTGGGTTTGATCGAAAGCGTATTTCGGAAGTTTTAGAAAACTTAGGCTTGAATTCGATGTGAATTGATGGATTTGGTATTGTTTGAGGTATTTTGATGATTGGAACAAGTTTGAATGAGCTTTTAGGATGTGTTGGTGCTTTTGGTTGAGGTCAAGGGGGCCTCGGGTTTCGAGTGGCCAATCGGGCTAGTTTTGGTGTTGGATCTTTGCAGAAATTGTTCAGCTGTTGCAGACGAAATTGGCCTTCGAGATCGCGTGGGGCAAGTCGCGATCGCATAGAAGGATTTTGGGGTGGTCTGCGTTTGGCCTTCGCGTTCGCGTTTGAGGCCTCACGTTCGCGGAAGGTGGGAGGCTGGTGCTTCGCATTCGCGTGAGGGTAGGTCGCGTTCGCATAGTGGAGTTGGCGCGTGAAGGGTCCAGGAGCTGTTGCTCTTCGCGTCCGCGTAAGTTGGACCACGTTCGCGTAGGTTGAGGAGTCTAATGCATCGCGTTCGCGAGCCCTTGGTCGCGATCGCGTAGAAGGAAATCTGGTCAAGTTAAATTTGTGCATCGCGAACGCGAGTGTTTGACCGCGTTCACGAAGAAGGAATATCAGAATTGGGCAGAAAGTTTATATGACATTTTATCCGCGATTTTGAGCCATTTTTCCTCCATAGCTGAGTATTTTGAGAGCTTTTTGAAGGTGATTAAAGAGGGATTCAAGGAGAATTGATTGGAGGTAAGATTTTGAACCTAAAACGTGATTCTACTGTGAAATTAACCTAGAAATTTATGGAAACTAAGCTAAAAATGGAAGAACTAGGGCTTGGGATTTTGAATTTTTGAATTGCGATTTGAAGGACCATTTGAGGTCAGAATTGAGAACTTTTGGTATGTATGAACTCGTGAGGTGATAAGGAATCTAATTATGTGAAAATTTCTGAGTTTTGAGAAGTGGGTCCGGGGCTCGGGTTTTGCAAAATTTCGAAATTTTTGATATTTTTCGATTGTTTTCGCTTGGCTTTGCTCCCTTAGCATATTGTGATGTATTCGTTCTGATTTTGGATAGATTCGACGCGCGGGGAGGCTGATTTGAGGGGAAAAGGCGTAGCGAGCTAGAGTTGTAGTCGATTCGAGGTGAATAATGATTGTAAATGATGTCCTGAGGGTTTGAAACCCCGGATTGCACATCGTAGTGCTATATTGAGGTGAGACACGCACTTGATGATGAGCGTGGAGTCGTCTGCTATTGGGGATTGTGACTTGGTCCATCCCGACTGATGATTTTACCGCGTATTTGACTGAAACTTATCTGTTATCATCATGATTTGGGTTGATTGTCATATTTGGGCTTCGTGCCAACTATTTGAACCCTCCGGGGATTTTTACCACTAATTCCTCACTGTTTGACTTATTACTTGAACTCAATCCTGTTGATATTTACGGTTTTACAAATTCAGCCACTTTTTTCATATTTGATACTTAAATGATATTTCTAAATGATGTTTTGGCTAAGAACTACTATTTTACTAATGCCTTAGGGGCTTGTGATGATTTTCGGACTGAGTGAGGCCGAGGGCCATATGTGAGGATATGCTGAGTAATATGAGGCCGAGGGCTTGAGATACTTTTATACGCCACGAGGTGGCTTGATATAGCGCTTGGGCCGTAAGGGGCCCCACCGGAGTCTACACCCCCACAGTGAGCGTGGGTACCCATCATGATTTGAGAGTGAGCCCGAGGGGCTGATACTGTACTGAGAGTGAGCCCGAGGGGCTGATATTGTACTAAGAGTGAGCCCGAGGGGCTGATACAGTTCTGAGTGATTGTTACTGTGCCCGAGGGGCAGATTTCTACTTGTTATTTACCTGCTAAATTACCTGTTTCACTTGGTTTAAAAGGATTTCATTTGACTTCTTCACTAATTTGCTACTTTAAGTGATTTTACTGCTTGATATAGAATTGCTTTGTACCTTTACGTGTTCTCTTGCTTTCAGCCATTATTTATGATTATCACTCACTGAGTCGGAGTACTCACATTACTCCCTGCACCGTGTGTACAGATTAAGGCATCGCAGAGTCCGCTCCTGAGTGCTGATCCTCCCAGTCCAGGCAGTGATTACGGAGACTACGAGGTAACCGTTGGCGTCCGCAGCCCCCGTGCCTCCCTTATTTTACTAATTTCATGTCCTTGAACTTTTGTATCGGATTTCGTATCTAGTAGACTGGTATCCGAATTTATGAGTTGCTCATGACTTGTGACACCCCGGTTTGGGCTGTGTCAGGATGGTTTCTACTGTTGTTATCGTAAATTCCGCAAATTATGGTTATTATATCATGTTTTAGAACTATTTATGGTATTTAACTGTTTAAAAGAGGTGTTCTGTTTTGGTCTGGGTGGCCTTGTCTTCACGAGAGACGCCATCACGACTGGGTTCGGGGTTAGGATCGTGATAATTAGCCAAGTATATCAGTATCTTCACCTTGCAGAGGCTTAAAGCATAGATTTATTTTTAGCTGTATGTTATTCTTATATTTGCGGTACAACAACAAAACTGAAGCTACTTTCATACTTCCTAATTAAATGCAACAGTTGAAAAGATGAGTCGACAACAGTAGTTGCTGATTCAAGGGGCAAGAAACATCATTTTTTTCCCAATAGAATTAGAGCAGGCAAATATAAATATGTCAGTTACTTATGATATTAAAATTATGTCGTTGAAATTTTTTGGAATAGAGTAGGCAAATAAGATTACAGAACAATTGCGCGAACACACGGAAAATTAAAAAATAAATGAAACTGATGAAAAAAAGATTACAAAAAAAAAAAAATTGCAGTGAGGAGAAAAGAGAGCACTCAGCACATTGGCACTTCGCATAAAAGAAAATACTCAATTCACACACAACATAGAGAACAAATAATTAACTGGTAGCATACAGAAGCACGAACCCAAGTTTCAAGGTTCCATTTTATTCTCATAAAGCACACAAAGATAAAAGCAATTTTTGCAATTTAAACCTAAAATTACACCACATAACCGCTTAACATACACATTTGTTTCTTCCATAATCCTTCGTTAGGTATTCATTAGGCCAATAATAATGGTAATAGTATTTAAGAATGTTTAGAGCAGTAGTTACCAAATGTGCAGAAACAGTAGTTATGAATTATTTCTATCAGTTCGAGAGAGAGAAGGCAACCCCCGACGGGTTCGATCAACGTGAATGATA